>NC_054477.1:118575355-118576323 GCF_017639515.1 Carcharodon carcharias
GTCGTGCAGAACTTGGGGTTCATCCTTTCCGGTGTGAAAGAGATAGCCAACTCTATGGAAGCACTGGCAGAGCCAGTCATGGGGCAGTGCCTGCATCCACAGCAGCACAGGTGGAAGTCACAAACCACCTCATTCCGGTAGTGGAAGCTGACTGAGATCCAATCTCGGTGCCAGACAAGCCCAGCTTGCCACCAAGCAGACTCAGACAGCTGCCATCATTGCTGTTGTTTTCAGTGCTGAAAGGAGCATGTAGGCTCTCACTTCAGTCCAGCAATCTGCCTTCCAATGCTTTACTGAGATTGCTGAGATGCCGCCTCAGGGCTGTGGCTCTATGGAGGATGAACCTCCTGGTCTATCAGGATGACAACATTCATGTTCTCCACCAATGCTCTTGCTATTGCCTATCAGACAGCCAGCCCAGAGTACTGCCATCCTTGCCAAGGTGGTCCAGAGCTGCTCAAGGGTGTCCTGCAAGGTCACCTGCAGTCTCCCCCAGCTGGAGAAACATTGCATCGCAGGACAAGGGCAAGCAAAGGCATTTGTAAGACAGGGAATAAAAGGGAACGCACAATGGTGAAAAATTCATTTCTGTTTGTATAATTTGATATGATGGATAATAATGTTAATGAAGATGTTTTTATGGGTTTCTTTCACTATTGAATGGTGACCAAGGGGAGCTGAAATGAGGTGTTTAACACGCAAGTAACAGTAGGGAATGCTGGATGCTACCACCCACCAACCCTCCCCCAGCTCTGTATAAAAGCCAGGATGACCTCGTCTGTGCTTGGCTGGATCGCCCCACAGCCATTTAACAGCCGTCTGGCCTTTAATTGCTTGAGATGGGCCTTCTTTCCCCCTTCGGAGAGGAAGTCCCACCCCTGAGAATTGCCAACCACTCAAATGACCGGCAGCTCCCTTGTCCCGGCAGCGCCACCAGGAGCTGTGACTACTGCTGGGACCACAGCAAG
>NC_054477.1:121348755-121600411 GCF_017639515.1 Carcharodon carcharias
TGCAGAATCGTGTGTCTTCAGAATGGTGTGACTTCAGAATCGTGTGACTTCAGAATGGTGTGACTTTAGAATTTTGTGTCTTCAGAATGGCGTGACTTCAGAGTGGCTTGCAGAATGGTGTGACTTAAGAATAGTGTGACTTCAGAATGGCGTGCAGAATGCTGTGACTTCAGAATGGTGTGACTTCAGAATGGCATGCCTTCAGAATGGCGTGAATTCAGAATGGCGTGCTTCAGAATGGCGTGCAGAATGGTGTGACTTCAGAATGGCGTAACTTCAGAATGACGTGCAGAATGGTGTGACTTCAGATTTGCGTGACTTCAGAATGGCTTGCCTCAGAATGGCGTGCAGAACGGTGTGACTTCAGAAAGGTGTGACTTTAGAATGGTGTGCTTTCGAATGGCGTGACTTCAGAACGGCGTGCAGAATGGTTTGACTTCAGAATGGGATGACTTCAGAATGGCGTGCAGAACGGTGTGACTTCAGGAATGGCGTGCTCCAGAATGGCGTGCTTCAAAATATTGTGCAGTATGGTGTGAATTCAGAATGGCTTGACTTCAGGAATGACGTGCTTCAGAATGGTGTGACTTCAGAATGATGTGACTTCAGAATGGTGTACAGAATGGTGTGACTTCAGAATGGTGTGTCTTCAGAATTTTGTGTCTTCAGAATGGCGTGACTTCAGAGTGGCGTGCAGAATGTTGTGACTTCAGAATGGCGTGACTTCAGAATGGCGTGCAGAATGCTGTGACTTTAGAATGGTGTGACTTCAGAATGGCGTGCCTTCAGAATGGCGTGACTTCAGAATGGCGTGACTTCAGAATGACGTGCAGAATGGTGTGACTTCAGATTGGTGTGACTTCAGAATGGCTTGCCTCAGAATGGCGTGCAGAACGGTGTGACTTCAGAATGACGTGCAGAATGGTGTGACTTCAGAATGATGTGACTTCAGAATGGTGTACAGAATGGTGTGACTTCAGAATGGTGTGTCTTCAGAATTTTGTGTCTTCAGAATGGCGTGACTTCAGAGTGGCGTGCAGAATGTTGTGACTTCAGAATGGCGTGACTTCAGAATGGCGTGCAGAATGCTGTGACTTTAGAATGGTGTGACTTCAGAATGGCGTGCCTTCAGAATGGCGTGACTTCAGAATGGCGTGACTTCAGAATGACGTGCAGAATGGTGTGACTTCAGATTGGTGTGACTTCAGAATGGCTTGCCTCAGAATGGCGTGCAGAACGGTGTGACTTCAGAATGACGTGCAGAATGGTGTGACTTCAGAATGATGTGACTTCAGAATGGTGTACAGAATGGTGTGACTTCAGAATGGTGTGTCTTCAGAATTTTGTGTCTTCAGAATGGCGTGACTTCAGAATGACGTGCAGAATGGTGTGACTTCAGATTGGCGTGACTTCAGAATGGCGTGACTTCAGAATGGCTTGCCTCAGAATGGCGTGCAGAACGGTGTGACTTCAGAATGGCGTGCAGAATGGTGTGACTTCAGAATGGTGTGACTTCAGAATGACGTGCAGAATGATGTGACTTCAGAATGGTGTGACTTCAGAATGGTGTGACTTCAGAACGGCGTGACTTCAGAACGCCGTGCAGAATCGTGTGTCTTCAGAATGGTGTGACTTCAAAATCGTGTGACTTCAGAATGGTGTGACTTCAGAATTTTGTGTCTTCAGAATGGCGTGACTTCAGAGTGGCTTGCAGAATGGTGTGACTTAAGAATGGCGTGACTTCAGAATGGCGTGAATTCAGAATGGCGTGCTTCAGAATGGCGTGCAGAATGGTGTGACTTCAGATTGCCGTAACTTCAGAATGACGTGCAGAATGGTGTGACTTCAGATTTGCGTGACTTCAGAATGGCTTGCCTCAGAATGGCGTGCAGAACGGTGTGACTTCAGAAAGGTGTGACTTTAGAATGGTGTGCTTTCGAATGGCGTGACTTCAGAACGGCGTGCAGAATGGTTTGACTTCAGAATGGGATGACTTCAGAATGGCGTGCAGAACGGTGTGACTTCAGGAATGGCGTGCTCCAGAATGGCGTGCTTCAAAATATTGTGCAGTATGGTGTGAATTCAGAATGGCTTGACTTCAGGAATGGCGTGCTTCAGAATGGCGTGATTTCAGAATGGCATGCAGAATGTTGTGACATCAGAATGTTGTGTATTCAGAATGGTGTGACTTCAGAATGGCGTGCAGAATGGTGTGACTTCACAATGGTGTGACTTCAGAATGGCTTGCCTCAGAATGGCGTGCAGAATGGTGTCACTTCAGAATGGTGTGGCTTCAGAATGACGTGTAGAATGATGTGACTTCAGAATTGTGTGAATTCAGGAATGGCGTGCTTCAGAATGGTGTGACTTCAGAATGGTGTGATTTCAGAATGGTGTGACTTCAGAATGGCGTGCAGAATGGTGTGAGTTCACAATGGTGTGACTTCAGAATGGTGTGACTTCAGAATGGCATGCAGAATGGTGTGACTTCAGAATGACATGCAGAAAGGTGTGACTTCAGAATGGTTTGACTTCAGAACGACGTGCAGAATGGTGTGACTTCAGAATGGTGTGACTTCAGAATGGCATGCAGAATGGTGTGACTTCAGAATGGTGTGACTTCAGAATGGCGTGCAGAACGGTGTGACTTCAGAATGGTGTGACTTCAGAATGGCATGCAGAATGTTGTGACTCAGAATGGTGTGACTTCAGAATGGCATGACTTCAGAATGGCGTGCAGAATGCTGCGAATTCAGAATGGTGTGACTTCAGAATGGCGTGCCTTCAGAATGGCGTGACTTCAGAATGGCATGCTTCAGAATGGCGTGCAGAATGGTGTGACTTCAGAATGGCGTGACTTCAGAATGACGTGCAGAATGGTGTGACTTCAGATTGGCGTGACTTCAGAATGGCGTGACTTCAGAATGGCTTGCCTCAGAATGGCGTGCAGAATGGTGTGACTTCAGAATGCCTTGACTTCAGGAATGGGGTGCTTCAGAATGGCTTGACATCAGAATGGCATGCAGAATGTTGTGACTTCAGAATGGTGTCTTCAGAATGGCGTGACTTCAGAATGACGTGAAGAATGGTGTGACTTCAGATTGGTGTGACTTCAGAATGGCTTGCCTCAGAATGGCGTGCAGAACGGTGTGACTTCAGAATGGCCTGCAGAATGGTGTGACTTCAGAATGGTGTGACTTCAGAATGGCGTGCAGAATGGTGTGACTTCAGAATGATGTGACTTCAGAATGGCATGCAGAATGGTGTGACTTCAGAATGACGTGCAGAATGGTGTGACTTCAGAATGGCGTGACTTCAGAATGGCGTGCAGAATGGTGTGACTTCAGAAAGACGTGCAGAATGGTGTGACTTGAGAAAGGTGTGAGTTCAGTATGGCGTGCAGAATGATGTGACTTCAGAATGGTGTGACTTTAGAATGGTGTGACTTCAGAACGGCGTGACTTCATAACGGCGTGAAGAATCGTGTGTCTTCAGAATGGTGTGACTTCAGAATCGTGTGACTTCAGAATGGTGTGGCTTCAGAACGACATGCAGAACGGTGTGACTTCAGAATGGTTGGACTTCAGAACGACGTGCAGAATGGTGTGACTTCAGAATGGTGTGACTTCAGAATGGCGTGCAGAATGGTGTGACTTCAGAATGGTGTGACTTCAGAATGGCGTGCAGAATGGTCTGACTTCAGAATGTTGTGACTTCAGAATGGTGTGACTTCAGAATGGCATGCAGAATGTTGTGACTCAGAGTGGTGTGACTTCAGAATGGTGTGACTTCAGAACGACGTGCAGAACGGTGTGACTTCAGAATGGTGTGACTTCAGAATGGCGTGCAGAATGGTGTGACTTCAGAATGACGTGCAGAATGGTGTGACTTCAGAATGGCGTGACTTCAGAATGTCGTGCAGAATGGTGTGACTTCAGAACGACATGCAGAATGGTGTGACTTCAGAATGGCGTGACTTCAGAATGACGTGCAGAATGGTGTGACTTCAGATTGGCATGACTTCAGAATGGCTTGCCTCAGAATGGCGTGCAGAATGGTGTCACTTCAGAATGGTGTGACTTCAGAAAGACGTGCAGAATGGTGTGACTTCAGAATTGTGTGAATTCAGGAATGGCGTGCTTCTGAATGGTGTGACTTCAGAATGGTGTGACTTCAGAATGGTGTGACTTCAGAATGGCATCCAGAATGGTGTGACTTCAGAATAGTGTGACTTCAGAATGGCGTGCAGAATGGTGTGACTTCAGAATGACGTGCAGAATGGTGAGACTTCAGTATGGCGTGACTTCAGATTGGCGTGCAGAACGGTGTGGCTTCAGAACGACATGCAGAATGGTGTGACTTCAGAATGGTTTGACTTCAGAACGACGTGCAGAATGGTGTGACTTCAAATGGTGTGACTTCAGAATGGCGTGCAGAACGGTGTGACTTCAGAATGGTGTGACTTCAGAATGGCATGCAGAATGTTGTGACTCAGAATGGTGTGACTTCAGAATGGCGTGACTTCAGAATGGCGTGCACAATGCTGTGACTTCAGAATGGTGTTACTTCAGAATGGCGTGCCTTCAGAATGGCGTGACTTCAGAATGGCCTGCTGCAGAATGGCGTGCAGAATGGTGTGACTTCAGAATGGCGTGACTTCAGAATGATGCGCAGAATGGTGTGACTTCAGATTGGCGTGACTTCAGAATGGCGAGACTTCAGAATGGCTTGCCTCAGAATGGCGTGCAGAACGTTGTGACTTCCGAATGGCGTGACTTCAGAACAATGTGCTTCAGAATGGCATGCTTCAGAATGGCTTGCAGAATGGCGTGACTTCAGAATGCAGTGCAGTATGGTGTGAAGTCAAAATGGCGTGCTTCAGAATGGCGTGATTCAGAATGGCATGCTTCGGAAGGGCTTGCAGCATGGTGCGACTTCAGAATGGCGTGCAGAATGGTATGACTTCAGAATAGTGTGACTTCAGGAATGGCGTGCTTCAGAATGGTGTGACTTCAGAATGGCGTGCAGAATGTTGTGATTTCAGAATGGTTTGACTTCAGGAATGGCGTGCTTGAGAATGATGTGACTTTAGAATGGTGTGACTTCAGAATGGCGTGCCTTCAGAATGGTGTGACTTCAGAATGGCGTGACTTCAGAATGACATGCAGAATGGTGTGACTTCAGATTGGCGTGACTTCAGAATGGTGTGACTTCAGAATGGCGTGACTTCAGAATGACATGCAGAACGGTGTGACTTCAGAATGGTGTGCAGAATGGCGTGACTTCAGAATGGTGTGACTTCAGAATGGTGTGTCTTCAGAATTTTGTGTCTTTAGAATGGCGTGACTTCAGAGTGGCGTGCAGAATGTTGTGACTTCAGAATGGCGTGACTTCAGAATGGCGTGCAGAACGCTGTGACTTTAGAATGGTGTGACTTCAGAATGGCGTGCATTCAGAATGGTGTGACTTCAGAATGGCGTGACTTCAGAATGACGTGCAGAATGGTGTGACTTCAGATTGGCGTGACTTCAGAATGGCTTGCCTCAGAATGGCGTGCAGAACGGTGTGACTTCAGAATGGCGTGCAGAATGGTGTGACTTCACAATGGTGTGACTTCAGAATGGTATGTCTTCAGAATTTTGTGTATTCAGAATGGCGTGACTTCAGAGTGGCGTGCAGAATGGTGTGACTTCAGAATGATGTGACTTCAGAATGGCATGCAGAATGGTGTGACTTCAGAATGACGTGCAGAATGGTGTGACTTCAGAATGGCGTGACTTCAGAATGGCGTGCAGAATGGTGTGACTTCAGAAAGACGTGCAGAATGGTGTGACTTCAAAAAGGTGTGACTTCAGTATGGCGTGCAGAATGATGTGACTTCAGAATGGTGTGACTTTAGAATGGTGTGACTTCAGAACGGCGTGACTTCATAACGGCGTGAAGAATCGTGTGTCTTCAGAATGGTGTGACTTCAGAATCGTGTGACTTCAGAATGGTGTGGCTTCAGAACGAGATGCAGAACGGTGTGACTTCAGAATGGTTGGACTTCAGAACGACGTGCAGAATGGTGTGACTTCAGAATGGTGTGACTTCAGAATGGCGTGCAGAATGGTGTGACTTCAGAATGGTGTGACTTCAGAATGGCGTGCAGAATGGTGTGACTTCAGAATGTTGTGACTTCAGAATGGTGTGACTTCAGAATGGCATGCAGAATGTTGTGACTCAGAGTGGTGTGACTTCAGAATGGTGTGACTTCAGAACGACGTGCAGAACGGTGTGACTTCAGAATGGTGTGACTTCAGAATGGCGTGCAGAATGGTGTGACTTCAGATTGACGTGCAGAATGGTGTGACTTCAGAATGGCGTGACTTCAGAATGTCGTGCAGAATGGTGTGACTTCAGAACGACATGCAGAATGGTGTGACTTCAGAATGGCGTGTCTTCAGAATGGCATGACTTCAGAATGGCGTGCTTCAGAATGGCGTGCAGAATGGTCTGACTTCAGAATGGCGTGACTTCAGAATGACGTGCAGAATGGTGTGACTTCAGATTGGCGTGACTTCAGAATGGCTTGCCTCAGAATGGCGTGCAGAATGGTGTCACTTCAGAATGGTGTGACTTCAGAAAGACGTGCAGAATGGTGTGACTTCAGAATTGTGTGAATTCAGGAATGGCGTGCTTCTGAATGGTGTGACTTCAGAATGGTGTGATTTCAGAATGGTTTGACTTCAGAATGGCATCCAGAATGTTGTGACTTCAGAATAGTGTGACTTCAGAATGGCGTGCAGAATGGTGTGACTTCAGAATGACGTGCAGAATGGTGAGACTTCAGTATGGCGTGACTTCAGAATAGCGTGCAGAACGGTGTGGCTTCAGAACGACATGCAGAATGGTGTGACTTCAGAATGGTTTGACTTCAGAACGACGTGCGGAATGGTGTGACTTCAGAATGGTGTGACTTCAGAATGGCGTGCAGAACGGTGTGACTTCAGAATGGCGTGACTTCAGAATGGCATGCAGAATGTTGTGACTCAGAATGGTGTGACTTCAGAATGGCGTGACTTCAGAATGGCGTGCACAATGCTGTGACTTCAGAATGGTGTTACTTCAGAATGGCGTGCCTTCAGAATGGCGTGACTTCAGAATGGCCTGCTTCAGAATGGCGTGCAGAATGGTGTGACTTCAGAATGGCGTGACTTCAGAATGACGTGCAGAATGGTGTGACTTCAGATTGGCGTGACTTCAGAATGGCGTGACTTCAGAATGCCTTGCCTCAGAATGGCGTGCAGAACGTTGTGACTTCAGAATGGCGTGACTTCAGAACAATGTGCTTCAGAATGGCATGCTTCAGAACGGTTTGCAGAATGGCGTGACTTCAGAATGCCGTGCAGTATGGTGTGAAGTCAAAATGGCGTGCTTCAGAATGGCGTGATTCAGAATGGCATGCTTCGGAAGGGCTTGCAGCATGGTGCGACTTCAGAATGGCGTGCAGAATGGTATGACTTCAGAATAGTGTGACTTCAGGAATGGCGTGCTTCAAAATGGTGTGACTTCAGAATGGCGTGCAGAATGTTGTGATTTCAGAATGGTTTGACTTCAGGAATGGCGTGCTTGAGAATGGTGTGACTTTAGAATGGTGTGACTTCAGAATGGCGTGCCTTCAGAATGGTGTGACTTCAGAATGGCGTGACTTCAGAATGACGTGCAGAATGGTGTGACTTCAGATTGGCGTGACTTCAGAATGGCTTGCCTCAGAATGGCGTGCAGAACGGTGTGACTTCAGAATGGAGTGCAGAATGGTGTGACTTCAGAATGGTGTGACTTCAGAATGGTGTGTCTTCAGAATTTTGTGTCTTTAGAATGGCGTGACTTCAGAGTGGCGTGCAGAATATTGTGACTTCAGAATGGCGTGACTTCAGAATGGCGTGCATTCAGAATGGTGTGACTTCAGAATGGCGTGACTTCAGAATGACGTGCAGAATGGTGTGACTTCAGATGGGCGTGACTTCAGAATGGCTTGCCTCAGAATGGCGTGCAGAACGGTGTGACTTCAGAATAGCGTGCAGAATGGTGTGACTTCACAATGGTGTGACTTCAGAACGGCGTGACTACAGAACGGCGTGCAGAATCGTGTGTCTTCAGAATGGGGTGACTTCAGAATCGTGTGACTTCAGAATGGTGTGTCTTCAGAATTTTGTGTCTTCATAATGGCTTGACTTCAGAATGGCGTGCAGAATGGTGTGACTTCAGAAAGGCGTGACTTCAGAATGGCGTGCAGAATGCTGTGACTTCAGAATGGTGTGACTTCAGAATGGCGTGCCTTCAGAATGGCGTGACTTCAGAATGGCGTGCTTCAGAAGGGCGTGCAGAATGGTGTGACTTCAGAATTGCGTGAATTCAGAATGACGTGCAGAATGGTGTGACTTCAGATTGGCGTGACTTCAGAATGGCTTGCCTCAGAATGGCGTGCAGAATGGTGTCACTTCAGAATGGTGTGGCTTCAGAATGACGTGCAGAATGATGTGACTTCAGAATTGTGTGAATTCAGGAATGGCGTGCTTCAGAATGGTGTGACTTCAGAATGGCATGCAGAATGTTGTGACTTCAGAATGGTGTGACTTCAGAATGGCGTGCAGAACGGTGTGACTTCAGAATGGTGTTACTTCAGAATGGCATGCAGAATGTTGTGACTCAGAATGGTGTGACTTCAGAATGGCGTGACTTCAGAATGGCGTGCAGAATGCTGTGAATTCAGAATGGTGTGACTTCAGAATGGCGTGACTTCAGAATGACGTGCAGAATGGTGTGACTTCAGATGGGCGTGACTTCAGAATGGCTTGCCTCAGAATGGCGTGCAGAACGGTGTGACTTCAGAATGGCGTGCAGAATGGTGTGACTTCACAATGGTGTGACTTCAGAACGGCGTGACTACAGAACGGCGTGCAGAATCGTGTGTCTTCAGAATGGGGTGACTTCAGAATCGTGTGACTTCAGAATGGTGTGTCTTCAGAATTTTGTGTCTTCATAATGGCTTGACTTCAGAATGGCGTGCAGAATGGTGTGACTTCAGAAAGGCGTGACTTCAGAATGGCGTGCAGAATGCTGTGACTTCAGAATGGTGTGACTTCAGAATGGCGTGCCTTCAGAATGGCGTGACTTCAGAATGGCGTGCTTCAGAATGGCGTGCAGAATGGTGTGACTTCAGAATGGCGTGACTTCAGAATGACGTGCAGAATGGTGTGACTTCAGTTTGGCGTGACTTCAGAATGGCTTGCCTCAGAATGGCGTGCAGAATGGTGTCACTTCAGAATGGCGTGACTTCAGAATGGCGTGCAGAATGCTGTGAATTCAGAATGGTGTGACTTCAGAATGGCGTGACTTCAGAATGACGTGCAGAATGGTGTGACTTCAGATGGGCGTGACTTCAGAATGGCTTGCCTCAGAATGGCGTGCAGAACGGTGTGACTTCAGAATGGCGTGCAGAATGGTGTGACTTCACAATGGTGTGACTTCAGAACGGCGTGACTACAGAACGGCGTGCAGAATCGTGTGTCTTCAGAATGGGGTGACTTCAGAATCGTGTGACTTCAGAATGGTGTGTCTTCAGAATTTTGTGTCTTCATAATGGCTTGACTTCAGAATGGCGTGCAGAATGGTGTGACTTCAGAAAGGCGTGACTTCAGAATGGCGTGCAGAATGCTGTGACTTCAGAATGGTGTGACTTCAGAATGGCGTGCCTTCAGAATGGCGTGACTTCAGAATGGCGTGCTTCAGAATGGCGTGCAGAATGGTGTGACTTCAGAATTGCGTGAATTCAGAATGACGTGCAGAATGGTGTGACTTCAGTTTGGCGTGACTTCAGAATGGCTTGCCTCAGAATGGCGTGCAGAATGGTGTCACTTCAGAATGGTGTGGCTTCAGAATGACGTGCAGAATGATGTGACTTCAGAATTGTGTGAATTCAGGAATGGCGTGCTTCAGAATGGTGTGACTTCAGAATGGTGTGATTTCAGAATGGTGTGACTTCAGAATGGCGTGCAGAATGGTGTGAGTTCACAATGGTGTGACTTCAGAATGGTGTGACTTCAGAATGGCATGCAGAATGGTGTGACTTCAGAATAGTGCGACTTCAGAATGGCGTGCAGAATGGTGTGGCTTCAGAATGACATGCAGAAAGGTGTGACTTCAGAATGGTTTGACTTCAGAACGACGTGCAGAATGGTGTGACTTCAGAATGGTGTGACTTCAGAATGGCATGCAGAATGGTGTGACTTCAGAATGGTGTGACTTCAGAATGGCGTGCAGAACGGTGTGACTTCAGAATGGTGTGACTTCAGAATGGCATGCAGAATGTTGTGACTCAGAATGCTGTGAATTCAGAATGGTGTGACTTCAGAATGGCGTGCCTTCAGAATGGCGTGACTTCAGAATGGCCTGCTTCAGAATGGCGTGCAGAATGGTGTGACTTCAGAATGGCGTGACTTCAGAATGACGTGCAGAATGGTGTGAAATCAGATTGGCGTGACTTCAGAATGGCGTGAGTTCAGAATGGCTTGCCTCAGAATGGCGTGCAGAACGTTGTGACTTCAGAATGGCATGACTTCAGAACAACGTGCTTCAGAATGGCATGCTTCAGAATGGCTTGCAGAATGGCGTGACTTCAGAATGCCGTGAAGTATGGTTTGATGTCAAAATGGCGTGCTTCAGAATGGCATGATTCAGAATGGCAAGCTTCGGAAGGGCTTGCAGAACGGTGCGACTTCAGAATGGCATGCAGAATGGTATGACTTCAGAATAGTGTGACTTCAGGAATGACGTGCTTCAGAATGGTGTGACTTCAGAATGGCGTGCAGAATGGTGTGACTTCAGAATGGTTTGACGTCAGGAATGGCGTGCTTCAGAATGGTGTGACTTCAGAATGATGTGACTTCAGAATGGTGTACAGAATGGTGTGACTTCAGAATGGTGTGTCTTCAGAATTTTGTGTCTTCAGAATGGCGTGACTTCAGAATGACGTGCAGAATGGTGTGACTTCAGATTGGCGTGACTTCAGAATGGCGTGACTTCAGAATGGCTTGCCTCAGAATGGCGTGCAGAACGTTGTGACTTCAGAATGGCATGACTTCAGAACAACGTGCTTCAGAATGGCATGCTTCAGAATGGCTTGCAGAATGGCGTGACTTCAGAATGCCGTGCAGTATGGTGTGATGTCAAAATGGCGTGCTTCAGAATGGCATGATTCAGAATGGCATGCTTCGGAAGGGCTTGCAGAACGGTGCGACTTCAGAATGGCATGCAGAATGGTATGACTTCAGAATAGTGTGACTTCAGGAATGACGTGCTTCAGAATGGTGTGACTTCAGAATGGCGTGCAGAATGGTGTGACTTCAGAATGGTTTGACTACAGAACGGCGTGCAGAATCGTGTGTCTTTAGAATGGGGTGACTTCAGAATCGTGTGACTTCAGAATGGTGTGTCTTCAGAATTTTGTGTCTTCATAATGGCTTGACTTCAGAATGGCGTGCAGAATGGTGTGACTTCAGAAAGGCGTGACTTCAGAATGGCGTGCAGAATGCTGTGACTTCAGAATGGTGTGACTTCAGAATGGCGTGCCTTCAGAATGGCCTGACTTCAGAATGGCGTGCTTCAGAATGGCGTGCATATTGGTGTGACTTCAGAATGGCGTGACTTCAGAATGACGTGCAGAATGGTGTGACTTCAGCTTGGCGTGACTTCAGAATGGCTTGCCTCAGAATGGCGTGCAGAATGGTGTCACTTCAGAATGGTGTGGCTTCAGAATGACGTGCAGAATGATGTGACTTCAGAATTGTGTGAATTCAGGAATGGCGTGCTTCAGAATGGTGTGACTTCAGAATGGTGTGATTTCAGAATGGTGTGACTTCAGAATGGCGTGCAAAATGGTGTGAGTTCACAATGGTGTGACTTCAGAATGGTGTGACTTCAGAATGGCATGCAGAATGGTGTGACTGCAGAATAGTGCGACTTCAGAATGGCGTGCAGAATGGTGTGGCTTCAGAATGACATGCAGAAAGGTGTGACTTCAGAATGGTTTGACTTCAGAACAACGTGCAGAATGGTGTGACTTCAGAATGGTGTGACTTCAGAATGGCATGCAGAATGGTGTGACTTCAGAATGGCGTGCAGAACGGTGTGACTTCAGAATGGTGTGACTTCAGAATGGCATGCAGAATGTTGTGACTCAGAATGCTGTGAATTCAGAATGGTGTGACTTCAGAATGGCGTGCCTTCAGAATGGCGTGACTTCAGAATGGCCTGCTTCAGAATGGCGTGCAGAATGGTGTGACTTCAGAATGGCGTGACTTCAGAATGACGTGCAGAATGGTGTGAAATCAGATTGGCGTGACTTCAGAATGGCGTGACTTCAGAATGTCTTGCCTCAGAATGGCGTGCAGAACGTTGTGACTTCAGAATGGCATGACGTCAGAACAACGTGCTTCAGAATGGCATGCTTCAGAATGGCTTGCAGAATGGCGTGACTTCAGAATGCCGTGAAGTATGGTGTGATGTCAAAATGGCGTGCTTCAGAATGGCATGATTCAGAATGGCAAGCTTCGGAAGGGCTTGCAGAACGGTGCGACTTCAGAATGGCATGCAGAATGGTATGACTTCAGAATAGTGTGACTTCAGGAATGTCGTGCTTCAGAATGGTGTGACTTCAGAATGGCGTGCAGAATGGTGTGACTTCAGAATGGTTTGACTTCAGGAATGGCGTGCTTCAGAATGGTGTGACTTCAGAATGATGTGACTTCAGAATGGTGTACAGAATGGTGTGACTTCAGAATGGTGTGTCTTCAGAATTTTGTGTCTTCAGAATGGCGTGACTTCAGAGTGGCGTGCAGAATGTTGTGACTTCAGAATGGCGTGACTTCAGAATGGCGTGCAGAATGCTGTGACTTTAGAATGGTGTGACTTCAGAATGGCAGCCTTCAGAATGGCGTGACTTCAGAATGGCGTGACTTCAGAATGACGTGCACAATGGTGTGACTTCAGATTGGCGTGACTTCAGAATGGCGTGACTTCAGAATGGCTTGCCTCAGAATGGCGTGCAGAACGTTGTGACTTCAGAATGGCATGACTTCAGAACAACGTGCTTCAGAATGGCATGCTTCAGAATGGCTTGCAGAATGGCGTGACTTCAGAATGCCGTGCAGTATGGTGTGATGTCAAAATGGCGTGCTTCAGAATGGCATGATTCAGAATGGCATGCTTCGGAAGGGCTTGCAGAACGGTGCGACTTCAGAATGGCATGCAGAATGGTATGACTTCAGAATAGTGTGACTTCAGGAATGACGTGCTTCAGAATGGTGTGACTTCAGAATGGCGTGCAGAATGGTGTGACTTCAGAATGGTTTGACTTCAGGAATGGCGTGCTTCAGAATGGCGTGCAGAACGGTGTGACTTCAGAATGGCGTGCAGAATGGTGTGACTTCAGAATGGTGTGACTTCAGAATGACGTGCAGAATGATGTGACTTCAGAATGGTGTGACTTCAGAATGGTGTGACTTCAGAACGGCGTGACTTCAGAACGCCGTGCAGAATCGTGTGTCTTCAGAATGGTGTGACTTCAAAATCGTGTGACTTCAGAATGGTGTGACTTCAGAATTTTGTGTCTTCAGAATGGCGTGACTTCAGAGTGGCTTGCAGAATGGTGTGACTTAAGAATGGCGTGACTTCAGAATGGCGTGCAGAATGCTGTGACTTCAGAATGGTGTGACTTTAGAATGGCGTGCCTTCAGAATGGCGTAAATTCAGAATGGCGTGCTTCAGAATGGCGTGCAGAATAGTGTGGCTTCAGAATGGCGTGACTTCAGAATGACGTGCAGAATGGTGTGACTTCAGATTGGCGTGACTTCAGAATGGCTTGCCTCAGAATGGCGTGCAGAACGGTGTGACTTCAGAATGGCGTGCAGAATGGTGTGACTTCAGAATGGTGTGACTTCAGAATGACGTGCAGAATGATGTGACTTCAGAATGGTGTGACTTCAGAATGGTGTGACTTCAGAACGGCGTGACTGCAGAACGCCGTGCAGAATCGTGTGTCTTCAGAATGGTGTGACTTCAAAATCGTGTGACTTCAGAATGGTGTGACTTCAGAATTTTGTGTCTTCAGAATGGCGTGACTTCAGAGTGGCTTGCAGAATGGCGTGACTTAAGAATGGCGTGACTTCAGAATGGCGTGAATTCAGAATGGCGTGCTTCAGAATGGCGTGCAGAATGGTGTGACTTCAGATTGCCGTAACTTCAGAATGACGTGCAGAATGGTGTGACTTCAGATTGGCGTGACTTCAGAATGGCTTGCCTCAGAATGGCGTGCAGAACGGTGTGACTTCAGAAAGGTGTGACTTTAGAATGGTGTGCTTTCGAATGGCGTGACTTCAGAACGGCGTGCAGAATGGTTTGACTTCAGAATGGGATGACTTCAGAATGGCGTGCAGAACGGTGTGACTTCAGGAATGGCGTGCTCCAGAATGGCGTGCTTCAGAATGGCGTGCAGAATGGTGTGAATTCAAAATGGCTTGAGTTCAGGAATGGCGTGCTTCAGAATGGCGTGATTTCAGAATGGCATGCAGAATGTTGTGACTTCAGAATGTTGTGAATTCAGAATGGTGTGACTTCAGAATGGCGTGCAGAATGGTGTTACTTCACAATGGTGTGACTTCAGAATGTTGTGACTTCAGAATGGCATGCAGAATGGTGTGACTTCAGAATGGTCTGACTTCAGAATGGCGTGCAGAATGGTGTGACTTCAGAATGACGTGCAGAATGGTGTGACTTCAGAATGGCGTGACTTCAGAATGGCGTGCAGAAGTGTGTGACTTCAGAACGACATGAAGAATGCTGTGGCTTCAGAATGGCATGCTTCAGAATGGCTTGCAGAATGGCGTGACTTCAGAATGCCGTGCAGTATGGTGTGATGTCAAAATGGCGTGCTTCAGAATGGCATGATTCAGAATGGCATGCTTCGGAAGGGCTTGCAGAACGGTGCGACTTCAGAATGGCGTGCAGAATGGTATGACTTCAGAATAGTGTGACTTCAGGAATGACGTGCTTCAGAATGGTGTGACTTCAGAATGGCGTGCAGAATGTTGTGACTTCAGAATGGTTTGACTTCAGGAATGGCGTGCTTCAGAATGGTGTGACTTCAGAATGGCGTGACTTCAGAATGACATGCAGAATGGTGTGACTTCAGATTGGCGTGACTTCAGAATGGCTCGCCTCAGAATGGCGTGCAGAACGGTGTGACTTCAGAATGGAGTGCAGAATGGTGTGACTTCAGAATGGTGTGACTTCAGAATGTGTGTCTTCAGAATTTTGTGTCTTTAGAATGGCGTGACTTCAGAGTGGCATGCAGAATGTTGTGACTTCAGAATGGCGTGACTTCAGAATGGCGTGCAGAATGCTGTGACTTTAGAATGGTGTGACTTCAGAATGGCGTGCATTCAGAATGGTGTGACTTCAGAATGGCGTGACTTCAGAATGACGTGCAGAATGGTGTGACTTCAGATTGGCGTGACTTCAGAATGGCTTGCCTCAGAATGGCGTACAGAACGGTGTGACTTCAGAATGGCGTGCAGAATGGTGTGACTTCACAATGGTGTGACTTCAGAATGGTATGACTTCAGAATTTTGTGTATTCAGAATGGCGTGACTTCAGAGTGGCGTGCAGAATGTTGTGACTTCAGAATGGCGTGACTTCAGAATGGCGTGCAGAATGCTGTGACTTTAGAATGGTGTGACTTCAGAATGGCGTGCCTTCAGAATGGTGTGACTTCAGAATGGCGTGACTTCAGAATGACGTGCAGAATGGTGTGACTTCAGATTGGCGTGACTTCAAAATCGTGTGACTTCAGAATGGTGTGACTTCAGAATTTTGTGTCTTCAGAATGGCGTGACTTCAGAGTGGCTTGCAGAATGGTGTGACTTAAGAATGGCGTGACTTCAGAATGGCGTGCAGAATGCTGTGACTTCAGAATGGTGTGACTTCAGAATGGTGTGCCTTCAGAATGGCGTAAATTCAGAATGGCGTGCTTCAGAATGGCGTGCAGAATAGTGTGGCTTCAGAATGGCGTGACTTCAGAATGACGTGCAGAATGGTGTGACTTCAGATTGGCGTGACTTCAGAATGGCTTGCCTCAGAATGGCGTGCAGAACGGTGTGACTTCAGAATGGCGTGCAGAATGGTGTGACTTCAGAATGGTGTGACTTCAGAATGACGTGCAGAATGATGTGACTTCAGAATGGTGTGACTTCAGAATGGTGTGACTTCAGAACGGCGTGACTTCAGAACGCCGTGCAGAATCGTGTGTCTTCAGAATGGTGTGACTTCAAAATCGTGTGACTTCAGAATGGTGTGACTTCAGAATTTTGTGTCTTCAGAATGGCGTGACTTCAGAGTGGCTTGCAGAATGGTGTGACTTAAGAATGGCGTGACTTCAGAATGGCGTGAATTCAGAATGGCGTGCTTCAGAATGGCGTGCAGAATGGTGTGACTTCAGAATGCCGTAACTTCAGAATGACGTGCAGAATGGTGTGACTTCAGATTGGCGTGACTTCAGAATGGCTTGCCTCAGAATGGCGTGCAGAACGGTGTGACTTCAGAAAGGTGTGACTTTAGAATGGTGTGCTTTCGAATGGCGTGACTTCAGAACGGCGTGCAGAATGGTTTGACTTCAGAATGGGATGACTTCAGAATGGCGTGCAGAACGGTGTGACTTCAGGAATGGCGTGCTCCAGAATGGCGTGCTTCAGAATGGCGTGCAGAATGGTGTGAATTCAAAATGGCTTGAGTTCAGGAATGGCGTGCTTCAGAATGGCGTGATTTCAGAATGGCATGCAGAATGTTGTGACTTCAGAATGTTGTGAATTCAGAATGGTGTGACTTCAGAATGGCGTGCAGAATGGTGTTACTTCACAATGGTGTGACTTCAGAATGTTGTGACTTCAGAATGGCATGCAGAATGGTGTGACTTCAGAATGGTCTGACTTCAGAATGGCGTGCAGAATGGTGTGACTTCAGAATGACGTGCAGAATGGTGTGACTTCAGAATGGCGTGACTTCAGAATGGCGTGCAGAAGTGTGTGACTTCAGAACGACATGAAGAATGCTGTGGCTTCAGAATGGCATGCTTCAGAATGGCTTGCAGAATGGCGTGACTTCAGAATGCCGTGCAGTATGGTGTGATGTCAAAATGGCGTGCTTCAGAATGGCATGATTCAGAATGGCATGCTTCGGAAGGGCTTGCAGAACGGTGCGACTTCAGAATGGCGTGCAGAATGGTATGACTTCAGAATAGTGTGACTTCAGGAATGACGTGCTTCAGAATGGTGTGACTTCAGAATGGCGTGCAGAATGTTGTGACTTCAGAATGGTTTGACTTCAGGAATGGCGTGCTTCAGAATGGTGTGACTTCAGAATGGCGTGACTTCAGAATGACATGCAGAATGGTGTGACTTCAGATTGGCGTGACTTCAGAATGGCTCGCCTCAGAATGGCGTGCAGAACGGTGTGACTTCAGAATGGAGTGCAGAATGGTGTGACTTCAGAATGGTGTGACTTCAGAATGTGTGTCTTCAGAATTTTGTGTCTTTAGAATGGCGTGACTTCAGAGTGGCGTGCAGAATGTTGTGACTTCAGAATGGCGTGACTTCAGAATGGCGTGCAGAATGCTGTGACTTTAGAATGGTGTGACTTCAGAATGGCGTGCATTCAGAATGGTGTGACTTCAGAATGGCGTGACTTCAGAATGACGTGCAGAATGGTGTGACTTCAGATTGGCGTGACTTCAGAATGGCTTGCCTCAGAATGGCGTACAGAACGGTGTGACTTCAGAATGGCGTGCAGAATGGTGTGACTTCACAATGGTGTGACTTCAGAATGGTATGACTTCAGAATTTTGTGTATTCAGAATGGCGTGACTTCAGAGTGGCGTGCAGAATGTTGTGACTTCAGAATGGCGTGACTTCAGAATGGCGTGCAGAATGCTGTGACTTTAGAATGGTGTGACTTCAGAATGGCGTGCCTTCAGAATGGTGTGACTTCAGAATGGCGTGACTTCAGAATGACGTGCAGAATGGTGTGACTTCAGATTGGCGTGACTTCAGAATGGCTTGCCTCAGAATGGCGTGCAGAACGGTGTGACTTCAGAATGGCGTGCAGAATGGTGTGACTTCAGAATGGTGTGACTTCAGAACGGCGTGACTACAGAACGGCGTGCAGAATCGTGTGTCTTCAGAATGGGGTGACTTCAGAATCGTGTGACTTCAGAATGGTGTGTCTTCAGAATTTTGTGTCTTCAGAATGGCTTGACTTCAGAAAGGCGTGCAGAATGGTGTGACTTCAGAAAGGCGTGACTTCAGAATGGCGTGCAGAATGCTGTGACTTCAGAATGGTGTGACTTCAGAATGGCGTGACTTCAGAATGGCGTGACTTCAGAATGGCGTGCTTCAGAATGGCGTGCAGAATGGTGTGACTTCAGAATGGCGTGACTTCAGAATGACGTGCAGAATGGTGTGACTTCAGTTTGGCGTGACTTCAGAATGGCTTGCCTCAGAATGGCGTGCAGAATGGTGTCACTTCAGAATGGTGTGGCTTCAGAATGACGTGCAGAATGATGTGACTTCAGAATTGTGTGAATTCAGGAATGGCATGCTTCAGAATGGTGTGACTTCAGAATGGTGTGATTTCAGAATGGTGTGACTTCAGAATGGCATGCAGAATGGTGTGAGTTCACAATGGTGTGACTTCAGAATGGTGTGACTTCAGAATGGCATGCAGAATGGTGTGACTTCAGAATAGTGCGACTTCAGAATGGCGTGCAGAATGGTGTGGCTTCAGAATGACATGCAGAAAGGTGTGACTTCAGCATGGTTTGACTTCAGAACGACGTGCAGAATGGTGTGTCTTCAGAATGGTGTGACTTCAGAATGGCATGCAGAATGGTGTGACTTCAGAATGGTGTGACTTCAGAATGGCGTGCAGAACGGTGTGACTTCAGAATGGTGTGACTTCAGAATGGCATGCAGAATGTTGTGACTCAGAATGCTGTGAATTCAGAATGGTGTGACTTCAGAATGGCGTGCCTTCAGAATGGCGTGACTTCAGAATGGCCTGCTTCAGAATGGCGTGCAGAATGGTGTGACTTCAGAATGGCGTGACTTCAGAATGACGTGCAGAATGGTGTGAAATCAGATTGACGTGACTTCAGAATGGCGTGACTTCAGAATGGCTTGCCTCAGAATGGCGTGCAGAACGTTGTGACTTCAGAATGGCATGACGTCAGAACAACGTGCTTCAGAATGGCATGCTTCAGAATGGCTTGCAGAATGGCGTGACTTCAGAATGCCGTGAAGTATGGTGTGATGTCAAAATGGCGTGCTTCAGAATGGCATGATTCAGAATGGCAAGCTTCGGAAGGGCTTGCAGAACGGTGCGACTTCAGAATGGCATGCAGAATGGTATGACTTCAGAATAGTGTGACTTCAGGAATGACGTGCTTCAGAATGGTGTGACTTCAGAATGGCGTGCAGAATTGTGTGACTTCAGAATGGTTTGACTTCAGGAATGGCGTGCTTCAGAATGGTGTGACTTCAGAATTATGTGACTTCAGAATGGTGTACAGAATGGTGTGACTTCAGAATGGTGTGTCTTCAGAATTTTGTGTCTTCAGAATGGCGTGACTTCAGAGTGGCGTGCAGAATGTTGTGACTTCAGAATGGCGTGACTTCAGAATGGCGTGCAGAATGCTGTGACTTTAGAATGGTGTGACTTCAGAATGGCGTGCCTTCAGAATGGCGTGACTTCAGAATGGCGTGACTTCAGAATGACGTGCAGAATGGTGTGACTTCAGATTGGCGTGACTTCAGAATGGCGTGACTTCAGAATGGCTTGCCTCAGAATGGCGTGCAGAACGTTGTGACTTCAGAATGGCATGACTTCAGAACAACGTGCTTCAGAATGGCATGCTTCAGAATGGCTTGCAGAATGGCGTGACTTCAGAATGCCGTGCAGTATGGTGTGATGTCAAAATGGCGTGCTTCAGAATGGCATGATTCAGAATGGCATGCTTCGGAAGGGCTTGCAGAACGGTGCGACTTCAGAATGGCATGCAGAATGGTATGACTTCAGAATAGTGTGACTTCAGGAATGACGTGCTTCAGAATGGTGTGACTTCAGAATGGCGTGCAGAATGGTGTGACTTCAGAATGGTTTGACTTCAGGAATGGCGTGCTTCAGAATGGTGTGACTTCAGAATGATGTGACTTCAGAATGGTGTACAGAATGGTGTGACTTCAGAATGGTGTGTCTTCAGAATTTTGTGTCTTCAGAATGGCGTGACTTCAGAGTGGCGTGCAGAATGTTGTGACTTCTGAATGGAGTGACTTCAGAATGGCGTGCAGAATGCTGTGACTTTAGAATGGTGTGACTTCAGAATGGCGTGCCTTCAGAATGGCGTGACTTCAGAATGGTGTGACTTCAGAATGACGTGCAGAATGGTGTGACTTCAGATTGGTGTGACTTCAGAATGGCTTGCCTCAGAATGGCGTGCAGAACGGTGTGACTTCAGAATGGCGTGCAGAATGGTGTGACTTCAGAATGGTGTGACTTCAGAATGACGTGGAGAATGATGTGACTTCAGAATGGTGTGACTTCAGAATGGTGTGACTTCAGAACGGCGTGACTTCAGAACGCCGTGCAGAATCGTGTGTCTTCAGAATGGTGTGACTTCAAAATCGTGTGACTTCAGAATGGTGTGACTTCAGAATTTTGTGTCTTCAGAATGGCGTGACTTCAGAGTGGCTTGCAGAATGGTGTGACTTAAGAATGCCGTGACTTCAGAATGGCGTGCAGAATGCTGTGACTTCAGAATGGTGTGACTTCAGAATGGCGTGCCTTCAGAATGGCGTGAATTCAGATTGGCGTGCTTCAGAATGGCGTGCAGAATGGTGTGACTTCAGAATGGCGTAACTTCAGAATGACGTGCAGAATGGTGTGACTTCAGATTGGCGTGACTTCAGATTGGCGTGACTTCAGAATGGCTTGCCTCAGAATGGCGTGCAGAACGGTGTGACTTCAGAAAGGTGTGACTTTAGAATGGTGTGCTTTCGAATGGCGTGACTTCAGAACGGCGTGCAGAATGGTTTGACTTCAGAATGGAATGACTTCACAATGGCGTGCAGAACGGTGTGACTTCAGGAATGGCGTGCTCCAGAATGGCGTGCTTCAGAATGGCGTGCAGAATGGTGTGAATTCAGAATGGCTTGAGTTCAGGAATGGCGTGCTTCAGAATGGCGTGATTTCAGAATGGCATGCAGAATGTTGTGACTTCAGAATGTTGTGAATTCAGAATGGTGTGACTTCAGAATGGCGTGCAGAATGATGTTACTTCACAATGGTGTGACTTCAGAATGTTGTGACTTCAGAATGGCATGCAGAATGGTGTGACTTCAGAATGGTCTGACTTCAGAATGGCGTGCAGAATGGTGTGACTTCAGAATGACGTGCAGAATGGTGTGACTTCAGAATGGCGTGACTTCAGAATGGCGTGCAGAAGTGTGTGACTTCAGAACGACATGAAGAATGCTGTGGCTTCAGAATGGCATGCTTCAGAATGGCTTGCAGAATGGCGTGACTTCAGAATGCCGTGCAGTATGGTGTGATGTCAAAATGGCGTGCTTCAGAATGGCATGATTCAGAATGGCATGCTTCGGAAGGGCTTGCAGAACGGTGCGACTTCAGAATGGCGTGCAGAATGGTATGACTTCAGAATAGTGTGACTTCAGGAATGACGTGCTTCAGAATGGTGTGACTTCAGAATGGCGTGCAGAATTGTGTGACTTCAGAATGGTTTGACTTCAGGAATGGCGTGCTTCAGAATGGTGTGACTTCAGAATGATGTGACTTCAGAATGGTGTACAGAATGGTGTGACTTCAGAATGGTGTGTCTTCAGAATTTTGTGTCTTCAGAATGGCGTGACTTCAGAGTGGCGTGCAGAATGTTGTGACTTCAGAATGGCGTGACTTCAGAATGGCGTGCAGAATGCTGTGACTTTAGAATGGTGTGACTTCAGAATGGCGTGCCTTCAGAATGGCGTGACTTCAGAATGGCGTGACTTCAGAATGACGTGCAGAATGGTGTGACTTCAGATTGGTGTGACTTCAGAATAGCGTGCCTTCAGAATGGCGTGACTTCAGAATGGCGTGACTTCAGAATGACGTGCAGAATGGTGTGACTTCAGAATGGTTTGACTTCAGGAAAGGCGTGCTTCAGAATGGTGTGACTTCAGAATGATGTGACTTCAGAATGGTGTACAGAATGGTGTGACTTCAGAATGGTGTGTCTTCAGAATTTTGTGTCTTCAGAATGGCGTGACTTCAGAGTGGCGTGCAGAATGTTGTGACTTCAGAATGGCGTGACTTCAGAATGGCGTGCAGAATGTTGTGACTTCAGAATGGGGTGACTTCAGGAATGGCGTGCTGCTAGATGGCGTGCTTTGAATGGCGTGCAGAATGGTGTGACTTCAGAATGGCTTGACTTCGGGAATGGCGTGCTTCAGAATGGCGTGACTTCAGAATGACGTGCAGAAAGGTGTGACTTCAGAATGGTTTGACTTCAGGAAAGGCGTGCTTCAGAATGGTGTGACTTCAGAATGATGTGACTTCAAAATGGTGTACAGAATGGTGTAACTTCAGAATGGTGTGTCTTCAGAATTTTGTGTCTTCAGAATGGCGTGACTTCAGAATGACGTGCAGAATGGTGTGACTTCAGATTGGCGTGACTTCAGAATGGCTTGCCTCAGAATGGCGTGCAGAACGGTGTGACTTCAGAATGGCGTGCAGAATGGTGTGACTTCAGAATGGTGTGACTTCAGAACGGCGTGACTACAGAACGGCGTGCAGAATCGTGTGTCTTCAGAATGGGGTGACTTCAGAATCGTGTGACTTCAGAATGGTGTGTCTTCAGAATTTTGTGTCTTCAGAATGGCTTGACTTCAGAAAGGCGTGCAGAATGGTGTGACTTCAGAAAGGCGTGACTTCAGAATGGCGTGCAGAATGCTGTGACTTCAGAATGGTGTGACTTCAGAATGGCGTGCCTTCAGAATGGCGTGACTTCAGAATGGCGTGCTTCAGAATGGCGTGCAGAATGGTGTGACTTCAGAATGGCGTGACTTCAGAATGACGTGCAGAATGGTGTGACTTCAGTTTGGCATGACTTCAGAATGGCTTGCCTCAGAATGGCGTGCAGAATGGTGTCACTTCAGAATGGTGTGGCTTCAGAATGACGTGCAGAATGATGTGACTTCAGAATTGTGTGAATTCAGGAATGGCATGCTTCAGAATGGTGTGACTTCAGAATGGTGTGATTTCAGAATGGTGTGACTTCAGAATGGCGTGCAGAATGGTGTGAGTTCACAATGGTGTGACTTCAGAATGGTGTGACTTCAGAATGGCATGCAGAATGGTGTGACTTCAGAATAGTGCGACTTCAGAATGGCGTGCAGAATGGTGTGGCTTCAGAATGACATGCAGAAAGGTGTGACTTCAGAATGGTTTGACTTCAGAACGACGTGCAGAATGGTGTGACTTCAGAATGGTGTGACTTCAGAATGGCATGCAGAATGGTGTGACTTCAGAATGGTGTGACTTCAGAATGGCGTGCAGAACGGTGTGACTTCAGAATGGTGTGACTTCAGAATGGCATGCAGAATGTTGTGACTCAGAATGCTGTGAATTCAGAATGGTGTGACTTCAGAATGGCGTGCCTTCAGAATGGCGTGACTTCAGAATGGCCTGCTTCAGAATGGCGTGCAGAATGGTGTGACTTCAGAATGGCGTGACTTCAGAATGACGTGCAGAATGGTGTGAAATCAGATTGGCGTGACTTCAGAATGGCGTGACTTCAGAATGGCTTGCCTCAGAATGGCGTGCAGAACGTTGTGACTTCAGAATGGCATGACGTCAGAACAACGTGCTTCAGAATGGCATGCTTCAGAATGGCTTGCAGAATGGCGTGACTTCAGAATGCCGTGAAGTATGGTGTGATGTCAAAATGGCGTGCTTCAGAATGGCATGATTCAGAATGGCAAGCTTCGGAAGGGCTTGCAGAACGGTGCGACTTCAGAATGGCATGCAGAATGGTATGACTTCAGAATAGTGTGACTTCAGGAATGACGTGCTTCAGAATGGTGTGACTTCAGAATGGCGTGCAGAATTGTGTGACTTCAGAATGGTTTGACTTCAGGAATGGCGTGCTTCAGTATGGTGTGACTTCAGAATGATGTGACTTCAGAATGGTGTACAGAATGGTGTGACTTCAGAATGGTGTGTCTTCAGAATTTTGTGTCTTCAGAATGGCGTGACTTCAGAGTGGCGTGCAGAATGTTGTGACTTCAGAATGGCGTGACTTCAGAATGGCGTGCAGAATGCTGTGACTTTAGAATGGTGTGACTTCAGAATGGCGTGCCTTCAGAATGGCGTGACTTCAGAATGGCGTGACTTCAGAATGACGTGCAGAATGGTGTGACTTCAGATTGGCGTGACTTCAGAATGGCGTGACTTCAGAATGGCTTGCCTCAGAATGGCGTGCAGAACGTTGTGACTTCAGAATGGCATGACTTCAGAACAACGTGCTTCAGAATGGCATGCTTCAGAATGGCTTGCAGAATGGCGTGACTTCAGAATGCCGTGCAGTATGGTGTGATGTCAAAATGGCGTGCTTCAGAATGGCATGATGCAGAATGGCATGCTTCGGAAGGGCTTGCAGAACGGTGCGACTTCAGAATGGCATGCAGAATGGTATGACTTCAGAATAGTGTGACTTCAGGAATGACGTGCTTCAGAATGGTGTGACTTCAGAATGGCGTGCAGAATGGTGTGACTTCAGAATGATGTGACTTCAGAATGGTGTACAGAATGGTGTGACTTCAGAATGGTGTGTCTTCAGAATTTTGTGTCTTCAGAATAGTGTGACTTCAGGAATGACGTGCTTCAGAATGGTGTGTCTTCAGAATGGCGTGCAGAATGGTGTGACTTCAGAATGATGTGACTTCAGAATGGCGTGCAAAATGTTGTGACTTCTGAATGGAGTGACTTCAGAATGGCGTGCAGAATGCTGTGACTTTAGAATGGCGTGACTTCAGAATGGCGTGCTTCAGAATGGCGTGCAGAATGGTGTGACTTCAGAATGGCGTGACTTCAGAATGACGTGCAGAATGGTGTGACTTCAGTTTGGCATGACTTCAGAATGGCTTGCCTCAGAATGGCGTGCAGAATGGTGTCACTTCAGAATGGTGTGGCTTCAGAATGACGTGCAGAATGATGTGACTTCAGAATTGTGTGAATTCAGGAATGGCATGCTTCAGAATGGTGTGACTTCAGAATGGTGTGATTTCAGAATGGTGTGACTTCAGAATGGCGTGCAGAATGGTGTGAGTTCACAATGGTGTGACTTCAGAATGGTGTGACTTCAGAATGGCATGCAGAATGGTGTGACTTCAGAATAGTGCGACTTCAGAATGGCGTGCAGAATGGTGTGGCTTCAGAATGACATGCAGAAAGGTGTGACTTCAGAATGGTTTGACTTCAGAACGACGTGCAGAATGGTGTGACTTCAGAATGGTGTGACTTCAGAATGGCATGCAGAATGGTGTGACTTCAGAATGGTGTGACTTCAGAATGGCGTGCAGAACGGTGTGACTTCAGAATGGTGTGACTTCAGAATGGCATGCAGAATGTTGTGACTCAGAATGCTGTGAATTCAGAATGGTGTGACTTCAGAATGGCGTGCCTTCAGAATGGCGTGACTTCAGAATGGCCTGCTTCAGAATGGCGTGCAGAATGGTGTGACTTCAGAATGGCGTGACTTCAGAATGACGTGCAGAATGGTGTGAAATCAGATTGGCGTGACTTCAGAATGGCGTGACTTCAGAATGGCTTGCCTCAGAATGGCGTGCAGAACGTTGTGACTTCAGAATGGCATGACGTCAGAACAACGTGCTTCAGAATGGCATGCTTCAGAATGGCTTGCAGAATGGCGTGACTTCAGAATGCCGTGAAGTATGGTGTGATGTCAAAATGGCGTGCTTCAGAATGGCATGATTCAGAATGGCAAGCTTCGGAAGGGCTTGCAGAACGGTGCGACTTCAGAATGGCATGCAGAATGGTATGACTTCAGAATAGTGTGACTTCAGGAATGACGTGCTTCAGAATGGTGTGACTTCAGAATGGCGTGCAGAATTGTGTGACTTCAGAATGGTTTGACTTCAGGAATGGCGTGCTTCAGTATGGTGTGACTTCAGAATGATGTGACTTCAGAATGGTGTACAGAATGGTGTGACTTCAGAATGGTGTGTCTTCAGAATTTTGTGTCTTCAGAATGGCGTGACTTCAGAGTGGCGTGCAGAATGTTGTGACTTCAGAATGGCGTGACTTCAGAATGGCGTGCAGAATGCTGTGACTTTAGAATGGTGTGACTTCAGAATGGCGTGCCTTCAGAATGGCGTGACTTCAGAATGGCGTGACTTCAGAATGACGTGCAGAATGGTGTGACTTCAGATTGGCGTGACTTCAGAATGGCGTGACTTCAGAATGGCTTGCCTCAGAATGGCGTGCAGAACGTTGTGACTTCAGAATGGCATGACTTCAGAACAACGTGCTTCAGAATGGCATGCTTCAGAATGGCTTGCAGAATGGCGTGACTTCAGAATGCCGTGCAGTATGGTGTGATGTCAAAATGGCGTGCTTCAGAATGGCATGATGCAGAATGGCATGCTTCGGAAGGGCTTGCAGAACGGTGCGACTTCAGAATGGCATGCAGAATGGTATGACTTCAGAATAGTGTGACTTCAGGAATGACGTGCTTCAGAATGGTGTGACTTCAGAATGGCGTGCAGAATGGTGTGACTTCAGAATGATGTGACTTCAGAATGGTGTACAGAATGGTGTGACTTCAGAATGGTGTGTCTTCAGAATTTTGTGTCTTCAGAATAGTGTGACTTCAGGAATGACGTGCTTCAGAATGGTGTGTCTTCAGAATGGCGTGCAGAATGGTGTGACTTCAGAATGATGTGACTTCAGAATGGCGTGCAAAATGTTGTGACTTCTGAATGGAGTGACTTCAGAATGGCGTGCAGAATGCTGTGACTTTAGAATGGTGTGACTTCAGAATGGCGTGCCTTCAGAATGGCGTGACTTCAGAATGGTGTGACTTCAGAATGACGTGCAGAATGGTGTGACTTCAGATTGGTGTGACTTCAGAATGGCTTGCCTCAGAATGGCGTGCAGAACGGTGTGACTTCAGAATGGCGTGCAGAATGGTGTGACTTCAGAATGGTTTGACTTCAGAATGACGTGCAGAATGATGTGACTTCAGAATGGTGTGACTTCAGAATGGTGTGACTTCAGAACGGCGTGACTTCAGAACGCCGTGCAGAATCGTGTGTCTTCAGAATGGTGTGACTTCAAAATCGTGTGACTTCAGAATGGTGTGACTTCAGAATTTTGTGTCTTCAGAATGGCGTGACTTCAGAGTGGCTTGCAGAATGGTGTGACTTAAGAATGGCGTGACTTCAGAATGGCGTGCAGAATGCTGTGACTTCAGAATGGTGTGACTTCAGAATGGCGTGCCTTCAGAATGGCGTGAATTCAGAATGGCGTGCTTCAGAATGGCGTGCAGAATGGTGTGACTTCAGAATGGCGTAACTTCAGAATGACGTGCAGAATGGTGTGACTTCAGATTGGCGTGACTTCAGAATGGCTTGCCTCAGAATGGCGTGCAGAACGGTGTGACTTCAGAAAGGTGTGACTTTAGAATGGTGTGCTTTCGAATGGCGTGACTTCAGAACGGCGTGCAGAATGGTTTGACTTCAGAATGGAATGACTTCACAATGGCGTGCAGAACGGTGTGACTTCAGGAATGGCGTGCTCCAGAATGGCGTGCTTCAGAATGGCGTGCAGAATGGTGTGAATTCAGAATGGCTTGAGTTCAGGAATGGCGTGCTTCAGAATGGCGTGATTTCAGAATGGCATGCAGAATGTTGTGACTTCAGAATGTTGTGAATTCAGAATGGTGTGACTTCAGAATGGCGTGCAGAATGATGTTACTTCACAATGGTGTGACTTCAGAATGTTGTGACTTCAGAATGGCATGCAGAATGGTGTGACTTCAGAATGGTCTGACTTCAGAATGGCGTGCAGAATGGTGTGACTTCAGAATGACGTGCAGAATGGTGTGACTTCAGAATGGCGTGACTTCAGAATGGCGTGCAGAAGTGTGTGACTTCAGAACGACATGAAGAATGCTGTGGCTTCAGAATGGCATGCTTCAGAATGGCTTGCAGAATGGCGTGACTTCAGAATGCCGTGCAGTATGGTGTGATGTCAAAATGGCGTGCTTCAGAATGGCATGATTCAGAATGGCATGCTTCGGAAGGGCTTGCAGAACGGTGCGACTTCAGAATGGCGTGCAGAATGGTATGACTTCAGAATAGTGTGACTTCAGGAATGACGTGCTTCAGAATGGTGTGACTTCAGAATGGCGTGCAGAATTGTGTGACTTCAGAATGGTTTGACTTCAGGAATGGCGTGCTTCAGAATGGTGTGACTTCAGAATGATGTGACTTCAGAATGGTGTACAGAATGGTGTGACTTCAGAATGGTGTGTCTTCAGAATTTTGTGTCTTCAGAATGGCGTGACTTCAGAGTGGCGTGCAGAATGTTGTGACTTCAGAATGGCGTGACTTCAGAATGGCGTGCAGAATGCTGTGACTTTAGAATGGTGTGACTTCAGAATGGCGTGCCTTCAGAATGGCGTGACTTCAGAATGGCGTGACTTCAGAATGACGTGCAGAATGGTGTGACTTCAGATTGGTGTGACTTCAGAATAGCGTGCCTTCAGAATGGCGTGACTTCAGAATGGCGTGACTTCAGAATGACGTGCAGAATGGTGTGACTTCAGAATGGTTTGACTTCAGGAAAGGCGTGCTTCAGAATGGTGTGACTTCAGAATGATGTGACTTCAGAATGGTGTACAGAATGGTGTGACTTCAGAATGGTGTGTCTTCAGAATTTTGTGTCTTCAGAATGGCGTGACTTCAGAGTGGCGTGCAGAATGTTGTGACTTCAGAATGGCGTGACTTCAGAATGGCGTGCAGAATGTTGTGACTTCAGAATGGGGTGACTTCAGGAATGGCGTGCTGCTAAATGGCGTGCTTTGAATGGCGTGCAGAATGGTGTGACTTCAGAATGGCTTGACTTCGGGAATGGCGTGCTTCAGAATGGCGTGACTTCAGAATGACGTGCAGAAAGGTGTGACTTCAGAATGGTTTGACTTCAGGAAAGGCGTGCTTCAGAATGGTGTGACTTCAGAATGATGTGACTTCAAAATGGTGTACAGAATGGTGTAACTTCAGAATGGTGTGTCTTCAGAATTTTGTGTCTTCAGAATGGCGTGACTTCAGAATGACGTGCAGAATGGTGTGACTTCAGATTGGCGTGACTTCAGAATGGCTTGCCTCAGAATGGCGTGCAGAACGGTGTGACTTCAGAATGGCGTGCAGAATGGTGTGACTTCAGAATGGTGTGACTTCAGAACGGCGTGACTACAGAACGGCGTGCAGAATCGTGTGTCTTCAGAATGGGGTGACTTCAGAATCGTGTGACTTCAGAATGGTGTGTCTTCAGAATTTTGTGTCTTCAGAATGGCTTGACTTAAGAAAGGCGTGCAGAATGGTGTGACTTCAGAAAGGCGTGACTTCAGAATGGCGTGCAGAATGCTGTGACTTCAGAATGGTGTGACTTCAGAATGGCGTGCCTTCAGAATGGCGTGACTTCAGAATGGCGTGCTTCAGAATGGCGTGCAGAATGGTGTGACTTCAGAATGGCGTGACTTCAGAATGACGTGCAGAATGGTGTGACTTCAGTTTGACATGACTTCAGAATGGCTTGCCTCAGAATGGCGTGCAGAATGGTGTCACTTCAGAATGGTGTGGCTTCAGAATGACGTGCAGAATGATGTGACTTCAGAATTGTGTGAATTCAGGAATGGCATGCTTCAGAATGGTGTGACTTCAGAATGGTGTGATTTCAGAATGGTGTGACTTCAGAATGGCGTGCAGAATGGTGTGAGTTCACAATGGTGTGACTTCAGAATGGTGTGACTTCAGAATGGCATGCAGAATGGTGTGACTTCAGAATAGTGCGACTTCAGAATGGCGTGCAGAATGGTGTGGCTTCAGAATGACATGCAGAAAGGTGTGACTTCAGAATGGTTTGACTTCAGAACGACGTGCAGAATGGTGTGACTTCAGAATGGTGTGACTTCAGAATGGCATGCAGAATGGTGTGACTTCAGAATGGTGTGACTTCAGAATGGCGTGCAGAACGGTGTGACTTCAGAATGGTGTGACTTCAGAATGGCATGCAGAATGTTGTGACTCAGAATGCTGTGAATTCAGAATGGTGTGACTTCAGAATGGCGTGCCTTCAGAATGGCGTGACTTCAGAATGGCCTGCTTCAGAATGGCGTGCAGAATGGTGTGACTTCAGAATGGCGTGACTTCAGAATGACGTGCAGAATGGTGTGAAATCAGATTGGCGTGACTTCAGAATGGCGTGACTTCAGAATGGCTTGCCTCAGAATGGCGTGCAGAACGTTGTGACTTCAGAATGGCATGACGTCAGAACAACGTGCTTCAGAATGGCATGCTTCAGAATGGCTTGCAGAATGGCGTGACTTCAGAATGCCGTGAAGTATGGTGTGATGTCAAAATGGCGTGCTTCAGAATGGCATGAATCAGAATGGCAAGCTTCGGAAGGGCTTGCAGAACGGTGCGACTTCAGAATGGCATGCAGAATGGTATGACTTCAGAATAGTGTGACTTCAGGAATGACGTGCTTCAGAATGGTGTGACTTCAGAATGGCGTGCAGAATTGTGTGACTTCAGAATGGTTTGACTTCAGGAATGGCGTGCTTCAGTATGGTGTGACTTCAGAATGATGTGACTTCAGAATGGTGTACAGAATGGTGTGACTTCAGAATGGTGTGTCTTCAGAATTTTGTGTCTTCAGAATGGCGTGACTTCAGAGTGGCGTGCAGAATGTTGTGACTTCAGAATGGCGTGACTTCAGAATGGCGTGCAGAATGCTGTGACTTTAGAATGGTGTGACTTCAGAATGGCGTGCCTTCAGAATGGCGTGACTTCAGAATGGCGTGACTTCAGAATGAAGTGCAGAATGGTGTGACTTCAGATTGGCGTGACTTCAGAATGGCGTGACTTCAGAATGGCTTGCCTCAGAATGGCGTGCAGAACGTTGTGACTTCAGAATGGCATGACTTCAGAACAACGTGCTTCAGAATGGCATGCTTCAGAATGGCTTGCAGAATGGCGTGACTTCAGAATGCCGTGCAGTATGGTGTGATGTCAAAATGGCGTGCTTCAGAATGGCATGATGCAGAATGGCATGCTTCGGAAGGGCTTGCAGAACGGTGCGACTTCAGAATGGCATGCAGAATGGTATGACTTCAGAATAGTGTGACTTCAGGAATGACGTGCTTCAGAATGGTGTGACTTCAGAATGGCGTGCAGAATGGTGTGACTTCAGAATGATGTGACTTCAGAATGGTGTACAGAATGGTGTGACTTCAGAATGGTTTGTCTTCAGAATTTTGTGTCTTCAGAATAGTGTGACTTCAGGAATGACGTGCTTCAGAATGGTGTGTCTTCAGAATGGCGTGCAGAATGGTGTGACTTCAGAATGATGTGACTTCAGAATGGCGTGCAAAATGTTGTGACTTCTGAATGGAGTGACTTCAGAATGGCGTGCAGAATGCTGTGACTTTAGAATGGTGTGACTTCAGAATGGCGTGCCTTCAGAATGGCGTGACTTCAGAATGGTGTGACTTCAGAATGACGTGCAGAATGGTGTGACTTCAGATTGGTGTGACTTCAGAATGGCTTGCCTCAGAATGGCGTGCAGAACGGTGTGACTTCAGAATGGCGTGCAGAATGGTGTGACTTCAGAATGGTTTGACTTCAGAATGACGTGCAGAATGATGTGACTTCAGAATGGTGTGACTTCAGAATGGTGTGACTTCAGAACGGCGTGACTTCAGAACGCCGTGCAGAATCGTGTGTCTTCAGAATGGTGTGACTTCAAAATCGTGTGACTTCAGAATGGTGTGACTTCAGAATTTTGTGTCTTCAGAATGGCGTGACTTCAGAGTGGCTTGCAGAATGGTGTGACTTAAGAATGGCGTGACTTCAGAATGGCGTGCAGAATGCTGTGACTTCAGAATGGTGTGACTTCAGAATGGCGTGCCTTCAGAATGGCGTGAATTCAGAATGGCGTGCTTCAGAATGGCGTGCAGAATGGTGTGACCTCAGAATGGCGTAACTTCAGAATGACGTGCAGAATGGTGTGACTTCAGATTGGCGTGACTTCAGAATGGCTTGCCTCAGAATGGCGTGCAGAACGGTGTGACTTCAGAAAGGTGTGACTTTAGAATGGTGTGCTTTCGAATGGCGTGACTTCAGAACGGCGTGCAGAATGGTTTGACTTCAGAATGGGATGACTTCAGAATGGCGTGCAGAACGGTGTGACTTCAGGAATGGCGTGCTCCAGAATGGCGTGCTTCAGAATGGCGTGCAGAATGGTGTGAATTCAGAATGGCTTGAGTTCAGGAATGGCGTGCTGCAGAATGGCGTGATTTCAGAATGGCATGCAGAATGTTGTGACTTCAGAATGTTGTGTATTCAGAATGGTGTGACTTCAGAATGGCGTGCAGAATGGTGTTACTTCACAATGGTGTGACTTCAGAATGTTGTGACTTCAGAATGGCATGCAGAATGGTGTGACTTCAGAATGGTCTGACTTCAGAATGGCGTGCAGAATGGTGTGACTTCAGAATGACGTGCAGAATGGTGTGACTTCAGAATGGCGTGACTTCAGAATGGCGTGCAGAAGTGTGTGACTTCAGAACGACATGAAGAATGCTGTGGCTTCAGAATGGCATGCTTCAGAATGGCTTGCAGAATGGCGTGACTTCAGAATGCCGTGCAGTATGGTGTGATGTCAAAATGGCGTGCTTCAGAATGGCATGATTCAGAATGGCATGCTTCGGAAGGGCTTGCAGAACGGTGCGACTTCAGAATGGCGTGCAGAATGGTATGACTTCAGAATAGTGTGACTTCAGGAATGACGTGCTTCAGAATGGTGTGACTTCAGAATGGCGTGCAGAATGTTGTGACTTCAGAATGGTTTGACTTCAGGAATGGCGTGCTTCAGAATGGTGTGACTTCAGAATGATGTGACTTCAGAATGGTGTACAGAATGGTGTAACTTCAGAATGGTGTGTCTTCAGAATTTTGTGTCTTCAGAGTGGCGTGACTTCAGAGTGGCGTGCCGAATTTTGTGACGTCAGAATGGCGTGACTTCAGAATGGCGTGCAGAATGCTGTGACTTTAGAATGGTGTGACTTCAGAATGGCGTGCCTTCAGAATGGCGTGACTTCAGAATGGCGTGACTTCAGAATGACGTGCAGAATGGTGTGACTTCAGATTGGTGTGACTTCAGAATGGCGTGCAGAATGTTGTGACTTCAGAATGGCGTGACTTCAGAATGGCGTGCAGAATGCTGTGACTTCAGAATGGGGTGACTTCAGAATGGCGTGCAGCATGGTGTGACTTCAGAATGGTGTGACTTCAGAATGGTGTGACTTCAGAATGGCATGCAGAATGATGTGACTCAGAATGGTGTGACTTCAGAATGGCGTGCAGAATGGTGTGACTTCAGAATGACGTGCAGAATGGTTTGACTTCAGAATGGAGTGACTTCAGAATGGCGTGCAGAATGGTGTGACTTCAGAACGACGTGCAGAATGGTGTGACTTCAGAATGGTGTGACTTCAGAATGGCGTGCAGAATGATGTCACTTCAGAATGGTGTGACTTCAGAATGGTGTGACTTCAGAACGGCGTGACTTCAGAACGGCGTGCAGAATCGTGTGTCTTCAGAATGGTGTGACTTCAGAATGGTGTGACTTCAGAATGGTGTGTCTTCAGAATTTTGTGTCTTCATCATGGCGTGACTTCAGAGCGGCGTGCAGAATGGTGTGACTTAAGAATGGCGTGACTTCAGAATGGCGTGCAGAATGCTGTGACTTCGGAATGGTGTGACTTCAGAATGGCGTGCCTTCAGAATGGCGTGTCTTCTGAATGGCATGCAGAATGGTGTGTCTTCAGCTTGGCGTGACTTCAGAATGGCTTGCCTCAGAATGGCGTGCAGAACGGTGTGACTTCAGAAAGGTGTCACTTTAGAACGGCGTGCTTTAGAATTGCGATACTTCATAACGGCGTGCAGAATGGTGTGACTTCAGAATGGGGTGACTTCAGAATGGCGTGCAGAACGGTGTGACTTCAGGAATGGCGTGCTGCTGAATGGCGTGCTTTGAATGGCGTGCAGAAAGGTGTGACTTCAGAATGGCTTGACTTCGGGAATGGCGTGCTTCAGAATGGCATGACTTCAGAATGGCATGCAGAATGTTGTGACTTCACAATGGTGTGACTTCAGAATGGTGTGCAGAATGGTGTGACTTCACAATGGTGTGACTTCAGAATGGTGTGACTTCAGAATGGCATGCAGAATGGTGTGAGCTCAGAATGGCGTGACTTCAGAATGGCGTGCAGAATGGTGTGGCTTCAGAATGGCGTGACTTCAGAATGGCGTGCAGAATGCTGTGTCTTTAGAATGGTGTTACTTCAGAATGGCGTGCCTTCAGAATGGTATGATTTCAGAATGGCGTGACTTCAGAATGACGTGCAGAATGGTGTGACTTCAGATTGTGTGACTTCAGAATGGCTTGCCTCAGAATGGCGTGCAGAACGGTGTGACTTCAGAATGGCGTGCAGAATGGTGTGACTTCAGAATGGTTTGACTTCAGAATGACGTGCAGAATGATGTGACTTCAGAATGGTGTGACTTCAGAATGGTGTGACTTCAGAACGGCGTGACTTCAGAACGCCGTGCAGAATCGTGTGTCTTCAGAATGGTGTGACTTCAGAATCGTGTGACTTCAGAATGGTGTGACTTCAGAATTTTGTGTCTTCAGAATGGCGTGACTTCAGAGTGGCGTGCAGAATGGTGTGCCTTAAGAATGGCGTGACTTCAGAATGGCGTGCAGAATGCTGTGACTTCAGAATGGTGTGACTTCAGAATGGCGTGCCTTCAGAATGGCGTGAATTCAGAATGGCGTGCTTCAGAATGGCGTGCAGAATGGTGTGACTTCAGAATGGCGTAACTTCAGAATGACGTGCAGAATGGTGTGACTTCAGATTGGCGTGACTTCAGAATGGCTTGCCTCAGAATGGCGTGCAGAACGGTGTGACTTCAGAAAGGTGTGACTTTAGAATGGTGTGCTTTCGAATGGCGTGACTTCAGAACGGCGTGCAGAATGGTTTGACTTCAGAATGGGATGACTTCAGAATGGCGTGCAGAACGGTGTGACTTCAGGAATGGCGTGCTCCAGAATGGCGTGCTTCAGAATGGCGTGCAGAATGGTGTGAATTCAGAATGGCTTGAGTTCAGGAATGGCGTGCTTCAGAATGGCGTGATTTCAGAATGGCATGCAGAATGTTGTGACTTCAGAATGTTGTGTATTCAGAATGGTGTGACTTCAGAATGGCGTGCAGAATGGTGTTACTTCACAATGGTGTGACTTCAGAATGTTGTGACTTCAGAATGGCATGCAGAATGGTGTGACTTCAGAATGACGTGCAGAATGGTGTGACTTCAGAATGGCGTGACTTCAGAATGGCGTGCAGAAGTGTGTGACTTCAGAACGACATGAAGAATGCTGTGGCTTCAGAATGGCATGCTTCAGAATGCTTGCAGAATGGCGTGACTTCAGAATGCCGTGCAGTATGGTGTGATGTCAAAATGGCGTGCTTCAGAATGGCATGATTCAGAATGGCATGCTTCGGAAGGGCTTGCAGAACGGTGCGACTTCAGAATGGCATGCAGAATGGTATGACTTCAGAATAGTGTGACTTCAGGAATGACGTGCTTCAGAATGGTGCGACTTCAGAATGGCGTGCAGAATGGTGTGACTTCAGAATGATGTGACTTCAGAATGGTGTACAGAATGGTGTGACTTCAGAATGGTGTGTCTTCAGAATTTTGTGTCTTCAGAATGGCGTGACTTCAGAGTGGCGTGCAGAATGTTGTGACTTCTGAATGGCGTGACTTCAGAATGGCGTGCAGAATGCTGTGACTTTAGAATGGTGTGACTTCAGAATGGCGTGCCTTCAGAATGGCGTGACTTCAGAATGGCGTGACTTCAGAATGACGTGCAGAATGGTGTGACTTCAGATTGGCGTGACTTCAGAATGGCTTGCCTCAGAATGGCGTGCAGAACGGTGTGACTTCAGAATGGCCTGCAGAATGGTGTGACTTCAGAATGGTGTGACTTCAGAATGGTGTGTCTTCAGAATTTTGTGTCTTCAGAATGGCGTGACTTCAGAGTGGCGTGCAGAATGTTGTGACTTCAGAATGGCGTGACTTCAGAATGGCGTGCAGCATGCTGTGACTTTAGAATGGTGTGACTTCAGAATGGCGTGCCTTCAGAAAGGTGTGACTTCAGAATGGCGTGACTTCAGAATGACGTGCAGAATGGTGTGACTTCAGATTGGCGTGACTTTAGAATGGCTTGCCTCAGAATGGCGTGCAGAACGGTGTGACTTCAGAATGGCGTGCAGAATGGTGTGACTTCAGAATGGTGTGACTTCTGAACGGCGTGACTTCAGAATAGCGTGCAGAATGGTGTGACTTCAGAATGGTGTGACTTCAGAATGTTGTGACTTCAGAATGGCATGCAGAATGGTGTGACTTCAGAATGGTCTGACTTCAGAATGGCGTGCAGAATGGTGAGACTTCAGAATGGCGTGACTTCAGAATGGCGTGCAGAAGGGTGTGACTTCAGAACGACATGCAGAATGCTGTGACATCAGAATGGTGTGACTTCAGAACACCGTGCAGAATGGTATGACTTCAGAATGGTGTGACTTCTGAATGGCATGCAGAATGGTGTGACTTCAGAATGGTGTGACTTCAGAATGGTGTGACTTCAGAATGGCGTGCAGCATGGTGTGACTTCAGAATGGTGTGACTTCAGAATGGTGTGACTTCAGAATGGCATGCAGAATGTTGTGACTCAGAATGGTGTGACTTCAGAATGGCGTGCAGAATGGTGTGACTTCAGAATGATGTGCAGAATGGTTTGACTTCAGAATGGCGTGACTTCAGAATGGCGTGCAGAATGGTGTGACTTCAGAACGACGTGCAGAATGGTGTGACTTCAGAATGGTGTGACTTCAGAATGGTGTGACTTCAGAATGGCGTGCAGAATGATGTCACTTCAGAATGGTGTGACTTCAGAATGGTGTGACTTCAGAACGGCGTGACTTCAGAACGGCGTGCAGAATCGTGTGTCTTCAGAATGGTATGACTTCAGAATGGTGTGACTTCAGAATGGTGTGTCTTCAGAATTTTGTGTCTTCATCATGGCGTGACTTCAGGGCGGCGTGCAGAATTGTGTGACTTCAGAATGGCGTGACTTCAGAATGGCGTGCAGAATGCTGTGACTTCGGAATGGTGTGACTTCAGAATGGCGTGCCTTCAGAATGGCGTGTCTTCAGAATGGCGTGCAGAATGTTGTGTCTTCAGCTTGGCGTGACTTCAGAATGGCTTGCCTCAGAATGGCGTGCAGAACGGTGTGACTTCAGAAAGGTGTGACTTTAGAACGGCGTGCTTTAGAATGGCGTGACTTCATAACGGCGTGCAGAATGGTGTGACTTCAGAATGGGGTGACTTCAGAATGGCGTGCAGAACGGTGTGACTTCAGGAATGGCGTACTCCTGAATGGCGTGCAGAATGGTGTGACTTCAGAATGGCTTGACTTCGGGAATGGCGTGCTTCAGAATGGCGTGACTTCAGAATGGCATGCAGAATGTTGTGACTTCAGAATGTTGTGATTTCAGAATGGCATGCAGAATGGTGTGACGTCAGAATGACTTGACTTCAGAATGGCGTGCAGAATGGTGTGGCTTCAGAACGACATGCAGAATGGTGTGAGTTCAGAATGGTTTGTCTTCAGAATGACGTGCAGAATGGTGTGATTTCAGAATGGCGTGCAGAATGGTGTGACTTCAGAATGTTGTGACTTCAGAATGGTGTGACTTCAGAATGGCATGCAGAATGTTGTGACTCAGAATGGTGTGACTTCAGAATGGTGTGACTTCAGAACGACGTGCAGAATGGTGTGACTTCAGAATGGTGTGACTTCAGAATGGCGTGCAGATTGGTGTGACTTCAGAATGGTGAGACTTCAGAATGGCGTGCAGAATGGTGTGACTTCAGAATGATGTGACTTCAGAATGGCATGCAGAATGGTGTGACTTCAGAATGACGTGCAGAATGGTGTGACTTCAGAATGGCGTGACTTCAGAATGGCGTGCAGAATGGTGTGACTTCAGAAAGGTGTGACTTCAGAATGGCGTGCAGAATGATGTGACTTCAGAATGGTGTGACTTTAGAATGGTGTGACTTCAGAACGGCGTGACTTCATAACGGCGTGCAGAATCTTGTGTCTTCAGAATGGTGTGACTTCAGAATCGTGTGACTTCAGAATGGTGTGGCTTCAGAACGACATGCAGAATGGTGTGACTTCAGAATGGTTGGACTTCAGAACGACGTGCAGAATGGTGTGACTTCAGAATGGTTGGACTTCAGAACGACGTGCAGAATGGTGTGACTTCAGATTGGCGTGACTTCAGAATGGCTTGCCTCAGAATGGCGTGCAGAACGGTGTGACTTCAGAAAGGTGTGACTTTAGAATGGTGTGCTTTCGAATGGCGTGACTTCAGAACGGCGTGCAGAATGGTTTGACTTCAGAATGGGATGACTTCAGAATGGCGTGCAGAACGGTGTGACTTCAGGAATGGCGTGCTCCAGAATGGCGTGCTTCAGAATGGCGTGCAGAATGGTGTGAATTCAGAATGGCTTGAGTTCAGGAATGGCGTGCTTCAGAATGGCGTGATTTCAGAATGGCATGCAGAATGTTGTGACTTCAGAATGTTGTGAATTCAGAATGGTGTGACTTCAGAATGGCGTGCAGAATGGTGTTACTTCACAATGGTGTGACTTCAGAATGTTGTGACTTCAGAATGGCATGCAGAATGGTGTGACTTCAGAATGGTCTGACTTCAGAATGGCGTGCAGAATGGTGTGACTTCAGAATGACGTGCAGAATGGTGTGACTTCAGAATGGCGTGACTTCAGAATGGCGTGCAGAAGTGTGTGACTTCAGAACGACATGAAGAATGCTGTGGCTTCAGAATGGCATGCTTCAGAATGGCTTGCAGAATGGCGTGACTTCAGAATGCCGTGCAGTATGGTGTGATGTCAAAATGGCGTGCTTCAGAATGGCATGATTCAGAATGGCATGCTTCGGAAGGGCTTGCAGAACGGTGCGACTTCAGAATGGCGTGCAGAATGGTATGACTTCAGAATAGTGTGACTTCAGGAATGACGTGCTTCAGAATGGTGTGACTTCAGAATGGCGTGCAGAATGTTGTGACTTCAGAATGGTTTGACTTCAGGAATGGCGTGCTTCAGAATGGTGTGACTTCAGAATGATGTGACTTCAGAATGGTGTACAGAATGGTGTCACTTCAGAATGGAGTGTCTTCAGAATTTTGTGTCTTCAGAATGGCGTGACTTCAGAGTGGCGTGCAGAATGTTGTGACTTCAGAATGGCGTGACTTCAGAATGGCGTGCAGAATGCTGTGACTTTAGAATGGTGTGACTTCAGAATGGCGTGCCTTCAGAATGGCGTGACTTCAGAATGGCGTGACTTCAGAATGACGTGCAGAATGGTGTGACTTCAGATTGGTGTGACTTCAGAATAGCGTGCCTTCAGAATGGCGTGACTTCAGAATGGCGTGACTTCAGAATGACGTGCAGAATGGTGTGACTTCAGAATGGCGTGACTTCAGAATGGCGTGCAGAATGGTGTGACTTCAGAACGACGTGCAGAATGGTGTGACTTCAGAAAGGTGTGACTTCATAACGGCGTGCAGAATCTTGTGTCTTCAGAATGGTGTGACTTCAGAATCGTGTGACTTCAGAATGGTGTGGCTTCAGAACGACATGCAGAATGGTGTGACTTCAGAATGGTTGGACTTCAGAACGACGTGCAGAATGGTGTGACTTCAGAATGGTTGGACTTCAGAACGACGTGCAGAATGGTGTGACTTCAGATTGGCGTGACTTCAGAATGGCTTGCCTCAGAATGGCGTGCAGAACGGTGTGACTTCAGAAAGGTGTGACTTTAGAATGGTGTGCTTTCGAATGGCGTGACTTCAGAACGGCGTGCAGAATGGTTTGACTTCAGAATGGGATGACTTCAGAATGGCGTGCAGAACGGTGTGACTTCAGGAATGGCGTGCTACAGAATGGCGTGCTTCAGAATGGCGTGCAGAATGGTGTGAATTCAGAATGGCTTGAGTTCAGGAATGGCGTGCTTCAGAATGGCGTGATTTCAGAATAGCATGCAGAATGTTGTGACTTCAGAATGTTGTGAATTCAGAATGGTGTGACTTCAGAATGGCGTGCAGAATGGTGTTACTTCACAATGGTGTGACTTCAGAATGTTGTGACTTCAGAATGGCATGCAGAATGGTGTGACTTCAGAATGGTCTGACCTCAGAATGGCGTGCAGAATGGTGTGACTTCAGAATGACGTGCAGAATGGTGTGACTTCAGAATGGCGTGACTTCAGAATGGCGTGCAGAAGTGTGTGACTTCAGAACGACATGAAGAATGCTGTGGCTTCAGAATGGCATGCTTCAGAATGGCTTGCAGAATGGCGTGACTTCAGAATGCCGTGCAGTATGGTGTGATGTCAAAATGGCGTGCTTCAGAATGGCATGATTCAGAATGGCATGCTTCGGAAGGGCTTGCAGAACGGTGCGACTTCAGAATGGCGTGCAGAATGGTATGACTTCAGAATAGTGTGACTTCAGGAATGACGTGCTTCAGAATGGTGTGACTTCAGAATGGCGTGCAGAATGTTGTGACTTCAGAATGGTTTGACTTCAGGAATGGCGTGCTTCAGAATGGTGTGACTTCAGAATGATGTGACTTCAGAATGGTGTACAGAATGGTGTCACTTCAGAATGGTGTGTCTTCAGAATTTTGTGTCTTCAGAATGGCGTGACTTCAGAGTGGCGTGCAGAATGTTGTGACTTCAGAATAGCGTGACTTCAGAATGGCGTGCAGAATGCTGTGACTTTAGAATGGTGTGACTTCAGAATGGCGTGCCTTCAGAATGGCGTGACTTCAGAATGGCGTGACTTCAGAATGACGTGCAGAATGGTGTGACTTCAGATTGGTGTGACTTCAGAATGGCGTGCCTTCAGAATGGCGTGACTTCAGAATGGCGTGACTTCAGAATGACGTGCAGAATGGTGTGACTTCAGAATGGTTTGACTTCAGGAAAGGCGTGCTTCAGAATGGTGTGACTTCAGAATGATGTGACTTCAGAATGGTGTACAGAATGGTGTGACTTCAGAATGGTGTGTCTTCAGAATTTTGTGTCTTCAGAATGGCGTGACTTCAGAGTGGCGTGCCGAATGTTGTGACTTCAGAATGGCGTGACTTCAGAATGGCGAACAGAATGCTGTGACTTTAGAATGGTGTGACTTCAGAATGGCGTGCCTTCAGAATGGCGTGACTTCAGAATGGCGTGACTTCAGAATGACGCGCAGAATGGTGTGACTTCAGATTGGTGTGACTTCAGAATGGCGTGCAGAATGTTGTGACTTCAGAATGGCGTGACTTCAGAATGGCGTGCAGAATGCTGTGACTTCAGAATGGTGTGACTTCAGAATGGCGTGCAGCATGGTGTGACTTCAGAATGGTGTGACTTCAGAATGGTGTGACTTCAGAATGGCATGCAGAATGATGTGACTCAGAATGGTGTGACTTCAGAATGGCGTGCAGAATGGTGTGACTTCAGAATGACGTGCAGAATGGTTTGACTTCAGAATGGAGTGACTTCAGAATGGCGTGCAGAATGGTGTGACTTCAGAACGACGTGCAGAATGGTGTGACTTCAGAATGGTGTGACTTCAAAATGGTGTGACTTCAGAATGGCGTGCAGAATGATGTCACTTCAGAATGGTGTGACTTCAGAATGGTGTGACTTCAGAATGGTGTGACTTCAGAATGGTGTGTCTTCAGAATTTTGTGTCTTCATCATGGCGTGACTTCAGAGCGGCGTGCAGAATGGTGTGACTTAAGAATGGCGTGACTTCAGAATGGCGTGCAGAATGCTGTGACTTCGGAATGGTGTGACTTCAGAATGGCGTGCCTTCAGAATGGCGTGTCTTCTGAATGGCATGCAGAATGGTGTGTCTTCAGCTTGGCGTGACTTCAGAATGGCTTGCCTCAGAATGGCGTGCAGAACGGTGTGACTTCAGAAAGGTGTCACTTTAGAACGGCGTGCTTTAGAATTGCGTGACTTCATAACGGCGTGCAGAATGGTGTGACTTCAGAATGGGGTGACTTCAGAATGGCGTGCAGAACGGTGTGACTTCAGGAATGGCGTGCTGCTGAATGGCGTGCTTTGAATGGCGTGCAGAATGGTGTGACTTCAGAATGGCTTGACTTCGGGAATGGCGTGCTTCAGAATGGCGTGACTTCAGAATGGCATGCAGAATGTTGTGACTTCACAATGGTGTGACTTCAGAATGGTGTGCAGAATGGTGTGACTTCACAATGGTGTGACTTCAGAATGGTGTGACTTCAGAATGGCATGCAGAATGGTGTGAGCTCAGAATGGCGTGACTTCAGAATGGCGTGCAGAATGGTGTGGCTTCAGAATGGCGTGACTTCAGAATGGCGTGCAGAATGCTGTGACTTTAGAATGGTGTTACTTCAGAATGGCGTGCCTTCAGAATGGTGTGATTTCAGAATGGCGTGACTTCAGAATGACGTGCAGAATGGTGTGACTTCAGATTGTGTGACTTCAGAATGGCTTGCCTCAGAATGGCGTGCAGAACGGTGTGACTTCAGAATGGCGTGCAGAATGGTGTGACTTCAGAATGGTTTGACTTCAGAATGACGTGCAGAATGATGTGACTTCAGAATGGTGTGACTTCAGAATGGTGTGACTTCAGAACGGCGTGACTTCAGAACGCCGTGCAGAATCGTGTGTCTTCAGAATGGTGTGACTTCAGAATCGTGTGACTTCAGAATGGTGTGACTTCAGAATTTTGTGTCTTCAGAATGGCGTGACTTCAGAGTGGCGTGCAGAATGGTGTGCCTTAAGAATGGCGTGACTTCAGAATGGCGTGCAGAATGCTGTGACTTCAGAATGGTGTGACTTCAGAATGGCGTGCCTTCAGAATGGCGTGAATTCAGAATGGCGTGCTTCAGAATGGCGTGCAGAATGGTGTGACTTCAGAATGGCGTAACTTCAGAATGACGTGCAGAATGGTGTGACTTCAGATTGGCATGACTTCAGAATGGCTTGCCTCAGAATGGCGTGCAGAACGGTGTGACTTCAGAAACGTGTGACTTTAGAATGGCGTGCTTTCGAATGGCGTGACTTCAGAACGGCGTGCAGAATGGTTGGACTTCAGAATGGGATGACTTCAGAATGGCGTGCAGAACGGTGTGACTTCAGGATTGGCGTGCTCCAGAATGGCGTTCTTCAGAATGGCGTGCAGAATGGTGTGACTTCAGAATGGCTTGACTTCAGGAATGGCGTGCTTCAGAATGGCTTGACATCAGAATGGCGTGCAGAATGTTGTGACTTCAGAATGGTGTCTTCAGAATGGTGTGACTTCAGAATGGCGTGCAGAATGGTGTTCATTAAGAATGGTGTGACTTCAGAATGGCGTGCAGAATGGTGTGACTTCAGAATGACGCGCTGAATGATGTGACTTCAGAATGGTTTGACTTCAGAACGATGTGCAGTATGGTGTGACTTCAGAATGGTTGCACTTCAGAATGGTGTGACTTCAGAATGGCATACAGAATGTTGTGACTCAGAATGCTGTGACTTCAGAATGGTGTGACTTCAGAACGACGTGCAGAATGGTGTGACTTCAGAATGGCGTGACTTCAGAATGGCGTGCTTCAGAATGGCGTGAAGAACGGTGTGACTTCAGAAAGATGTGACTTTAGAATGGCGTGCTTTAGAATGGCGTGACCTCAGAACGGCGTGCAGAATGGTGTGACTTCAGAATGGGGTGACTTCAGAATGGCGTGCAGCATGGTGTGACTTCAGAATGGTGTGACTTCAGAATGGTGTGACTTCAGAATGGTATGCAGAATGATGTGACTCAGAATGGTGTGACTTCAGAATGGCGTGCAGAATGGTGTGACTTCAGAATGACGTGCAGAATGGTTTGACTTCAGAATGGAGTGACTTCAGAATGGCGTGCAGAATGGTGTGACTTCAGAACGACGTGCAGAATGGTGTGACTTCAGAATGGTGTGACTTCAGAATGGTGTGACTTCAGAATGGCGTGCAGAATGATGTCACTTCAGAATGGTGTGACTTCAGAATGGTGTGACTTCAGAACGGCGTGACTTCAGAACGGCGTGCAGAATCGTGTGTCTTCAGAATGGTGTGACTTCAGAATGGTGTGACTTCAGAATGGTGTGTCTTCAGAATTTTGTGTCTTCATCATGGCGTGACTTCAGAGCGGCGTGCAGAATGGTGTGACTTAAGAATGGCGTGACTTCAGAATGGCGTGCAGAATGCTGTGACTTCGGAATGGTGTGACTTCAGAATGGCGTGCCTTCAGAATGGCGTGTCTTCTGAATGGCATGCAGAATGGTGTGTCTTCAGCTTGGCGTGACTTCAGAATGGCTTGCCTCAGAATGGCGTGCAGAACGGTGTGACTTCAGAAAGGTGTCACTTTAGAACGGCGTGCTTTAGAATTGCGTGACTTCATAACGGCGTGCAGAATGGTGTGACTTCAGAATGGGGTGACTTCAGAATGGCGTGCAGAACGGTGTGACTTCAGGAATGGCGTGCTGCTGAATGGCGTGCTTTGAATGGCGTGCAGAATGGTGTGACTTCAGAATGGCTTGACTTCGGGAATGGCGTGCTTCAGAATGGCGTGACTTCAGAATGGCATGCAGAATGTTGTGACTTCACAATGGTGTGACTTCAGAATGGTGTGCAGAATGGTGTGACTTCACAATGGTGTGACTTCAGAATGGTGTGACTTCAGAATGGCATGCAGAATGGTGTGAGCTCAGAATGGCGTGACTTCAGAGTGGCGTGCAGAATGGTGTGCCTTAAGAATGGCGTGACTTCAGAATGGCGTGCAGAATGCTGTGACTTCAGAATGGTGTGACTTCAGAATGGCGTGCCTTCAGAATGGCGTGAATTCAGAATGGCGTGCTTCAGAATGGCGTGCAGAATGGTGTGACTTCAGAATGGCGTAACTTCAGAATGACGTGCAGAATGGTGTGACTTCAGATTGGCATGACTTCAGAATGGCTTGCCTCAGAATGGCGTGCAGAACGGTGTGACTTCAGAAACGTGTGACTTTAGAATGGCGTGCTTTCGAATGGCGTGACTTCAGAACGGCGTGCAGAATGGTTGGACTTCAGAATGGGATGACTTCAGAATGGCGTGCAGAACGGTGTGACTTCAGGATTGGCGTGCTCCAGAATGGCGTTCTTCAGAATGGCATGCAGAATGGTGTGACTTCAGAATGGATTGACCTCAGGAATGGCGTGCTTCAGAATGGCTTGACATCAGAATGGCGTGCAGAATGTTGTGACTTCAGAATGGTGTCTTCAGAATGGTGTGACTTCAGAATGGCGTGCAGAATGGTGTTCATTAAGAATGGTGTGACTTCAGAATGGCGTGCAGAATGGTGTGACTTCAGAATGACGCGCTGAATGATGTGACTTCAGAATGGTTTGACTTCAGAACGATGTGCAGTATGGTGTGACTTCAGAATGGTTGCACCTCAGAATGGTGTGACTTCAGAATGGCATACAGAATGTTGTGACTCAGAATGCTGTGACTTCAGAATGGTGTGACTTCAGAACGACGTGCAGAATGGTGTGACTTCAGAATGGCGTGACTTCAGAATGGCGTGCTTCAGAATGGCGTGAAGAACGGTGTGACTTCAGAAAGATGTGACTTTAGAATGGCGTGCTTTAGAATGGCGTGACCTCAGAACGGCGTGCAGAATGGTGTGACTTCAGAATGGGGTGACTTCAGAATGGCGTGCAGCATGGTGTGACTTCAGAATGGTGTGACTTCAGAATGGTGTGACTTCAGAATGGTATGCAGAATGATGTGACTCAGAATGGTGTGACTTCAGAATGGCGTGCAGAATGGTGTGACTTCAGAATGACGTGCAGAATGGTTTGACTTCAGAATGGAGTGACTTCAGAATGGCGTGCAGAATGGTGTGACTTCAGAACGACGTGCAGAATGGTGTGACTTCAGAATGGTGTGACTTCAGAATGGTGTGACTTCAGAATGGCGTGCAGAATGATGTCACTTCAGAATGGTGTGACTTCAGAATGGTGTGACTTCAGAACGGCGTGACTTCAGAACGGCGTGCAGAATCGTGTGTCTTCAGAATGGTGTGACTTCAGAATGGTGTGACTTCAGAATGGTGTGTCTTCAGAATTTTGTGTCTTCATCATGGCGTGACTTCAGAGCGGCGTGCAGAATGGTGTGACTTAAGAATGGCGTGACTTCAGAATGGCGTGCAGAATGCTGTGACTTCGGAATGGTGTGACTTCAGAATGGCGTGCCTTCAGAATGGCGTGTCTTCTGAATGGCATGCAGAATGGTGTGTCTTCAGCTTGGCGTGACTTCAGAATGGCTTGCCTCAGAATGGCGTGCAGAACGGTGTGACTTCAGAAAGGTGTCACTTTAGAACGGCGTGCTTTAGAATTGCGTGACTTCATAACGGCGTGCAGAATGGTGTGACTTCAGAATGGGGTGACTTCAGAATGGCGTGCAGAACGGTGTGACTTCAGGAATGGCGTGCTGCTGAATGGCGTGCTTTGAATGGCGTGCAGAATGGCGTGACTTCAGAATGGCTTGACTTCGGGAATGGCGTGCTTCAGAATGGCGTGACTTCAGAATGGCGTGCAGAATGCTGTGACTTTAGAATGGTGTTACTTCAGAATGGCGTGCCTTCAGAATGGTGTGATTTCAGAATGGCGTGACTTCAGAATGACGTGCAGAATGGTGTGACTTCAGATTGTGTGACTTCAGAATGGCTTGCCTCAGAATGGCGTGCAGAACGGTGTGACTTCAGAATGGCGTGCAGAATGGTGTGACTTCAGAATGGTTTGACTTCAGAATGACGTGCAGAATGATGTGACTTCAGAATGGTGTGACTTCAGAATGGTGTGACTTCAGAACGGCGTGACTTCAGAACGCCGTGCAGAATCGTGTGTCTTCAGAATGGTGTGACTTCAGAATCGTGTGACTTCAGAATGGTGTGACTTCAGAATTTTGTGTCTTCAGAATGGCGTGACTTCAGAGTGGCGTGCAGAATGGTGTGCCTTAAGAATGGCGTGACTTCAGAATGGCGTGCAGAATGCTGTGACTTCAGAATGGTGTGACTTCAGAATGGCGTGCCTTCAGAATGGCGTGAATTCAGAATGGCGTGCTTCAGAATGGCGTGCAGAATGGTGTGACTTCAGAATGGCGTAACTTCAGAATGACGTGCAGAATGGTGTGACTTCAGATTGGCATGACTTCAGAATGGCTTGCCTCAGAATGGCGTGCAGAACGGTGTGACTTCAGAAACGTGTGACTTTAGAATGGCGTGCTTTCGAATGGCGTGACTTCAGAACGGCGTGCAGAATGGTTGGACTTCAGAATGGGATGACTTCAGAATGGCGTGCAGAACGGTGTGACTTCAGGATTGGCGTGCTCCAGAATGGCGTTCTTCAGAATGGCGTGCAGAATGGTGTGACTTCAGAATGGCTTGACTTCAGGAATGGCGTGCTTCAGAATGGCTTGACATCAGAATGGCGTGCAGAATGTTGTGACTTCAGAATGGTGTCTTCAGAATGGTGTGACTTCAGAATGGCGTGCAGAATGGTGTTCATTAAGAATGGTGTGACTTCAGAATGGCGTGCAGAATGGTGTGACTTCAGAATGACGCGCTGAATGATGTGACTTCAGAATGGTTTGACTTCAGAACGATGTGCAGTATGGTGTGACTTCAGAATGGTTGCACTTCAGAATGGTGTGACTTCAGAATGGCATACAGAATGTTGTGACTCAGAATGCTGTGACTTCAGAATGGTGTGACTTCAGAACGACGTGCAGAATGGTGTGACTTCAGAATGGCGTGACTTCAGAATGGCGTGCTTCAGAATGGCGTGAAGAACGGTGTGACTTCAGAAAGATGTGACTTTAGAATGGCGTGCTTTAGAATGGCGTGACCTCAGAACGGCGTGCAGAATGGTGTGACTTCAGAATGGGGTGACTTCAGAATGGCGTGCAGCATGGTGTGACTTCAGAATGGTGTGACTTCAGAATGGTGTGACTTCAGAATGGTATGCAGAATGATGTGACTCAGAATGGTGTGACTTCAGAATGGCGTGCAGAATGGTGTGACTTCAGAATGGCATACAGAATGTTGTGACTCAGAATGCTGTGACTTCAGAATGGTGTGACTTCAGAACGACGTGCAGAATGGTGTGACTTCAGAATGGCGTGACTTCAGAATGGCGTGCTTCAGAATGGCGTGAAGAACGGTGTGACTTCAGAAAGATGTGACTTTAGAATGGCGTGCTTTAGAATGGCGTGACCTCAGAACGGCGTGCAGAATGGTGTGACTTCAGAATGGGGTGACTTCAGAATGGCGTGCAGCATGGTGTGACTTCAGAATGGTGTGACTTCAGAATGGTGTGACTTCAGAATGGTATGCAGAATGATGTGACTCAGAATGGTGTGACTTCAGAATGGCGTGCAGAATGGTGTGACTTCAGAATGACGTGCAGAATGGTTTGACTTCAGAATGGAGTGACTTCAGAATGGCGTGCAGAATGGTGTGACTTCAGAACGACGTGCAGAATGGTGTGACTTCAGAATGGTGTGACTTCAGAATGGTGTGACTTCAGAATGGCGTGCAGAATGATGTCACTTCAGAATGGTGTGACTTCAGAATGGTGTGACTTCAGAACGGCGTGACTTCAGAACGGCGTGCAGAATCGTGTGTCTTCAGAATGGTGTGACTTCAGAATGGTGTGACTTCAGAATGGTGTGTCTTCAGAATTTTGTGTCTTCATCATGGCGTGACTTCAGAGCGGCGTGCAGAATGGTGTGACTTAAGAATGGCGTGACTTCAGAATGGCGTGCAGAATGCTGTGACTTCGGAATGGTGTGACTTCAGAATGGCGTGCCTTCAGAATGGCGTGTCTTCTGAATGGCATGCAGAATGGTGTGTCATCAGCTTGGCGTGACTTCAGAATGGCTTGCCTCAGAATGGCGTGCAGAACGGTGTGACTTCAGAAAGGTGTCACTTTAGAACGGCGTGCTTTAGAATTGCGTGACTTCATAACGGCGTGCAGAATGGTGTGACTTCAGAATGGGGTGACTTCAGAATGGCGTGCAGAACGGTGTGACTTCAGGAATGGCGTGCTGCTGAATGGCGTGCTTTGAATGGCGTGCAGAATGGCGTGACTTCAGAATGGCTTGACTTCGGGAATGGCGTGCTTCAGAATGGCGTGACTTCAGAATGGCGTGCAGAATGCTGTGACTTTAGAATGGTGTTACTTCAGAATGGCGTGCCTTCAGAATGGTGTGATTTCAGAATGGCGTGACTTCAGAATGACGTGCAGAATGGTGTGACTTCAGATTGTGTGACTTCAGAATGGCTTGCCTCAGAATGGCGTGCAGAACGGTGTGACTTCAGAATGGCGTGCAGAATGGTGTGACTTCAGAATGGTTTGACTTCAGAATGACGTGCAGAATGATGTGACTTCAGAATGGTGTGACTTCAGAATGGTGTGACTTCAGAACGGCGTGACTTCAGAACGCCGTGCAGAATCGTGTGTCTTCAGAATGGTGTGACTTCAGAATCGTGTGACTTCAGAATGGTGTGACTTCAGAATTTTGTGTCTTCAGAATGGCGTGACTTCAGAGTGGCGTGCAGAATGGTGTGCCTTAAGAATGGCGTGACTTCAGAATGGCGTGCAGAATGCTGTGACTTCAGAATGGTGTGACTTCAGAATGGCGTGCCTTCAGAATGGCGTGAATTCAGAATGGCGTGCTTCAGAATGGCGTGCAGAATGGTGTGACTTCAGAATGGCGTAACTTCAGAATGACGTGCAGAATGGTGTGACTTCAGATTGGCATGACTTCAGAATGGCTTGCCTCAGAATGGCGTGCAGAACGGTGTGACTTCAGAAACGTGTGACTTTAGAATGGCGTGCTTTCGAATGGCGTGACTTCAGAACGGCGTGCAGAATGGTTGGACTTCAGAATGGGATGACTTCAGAATGGCGTGCAGAACGGTGTGACTTCAGGATTGGCGTGCTCCAGAATGGCGTTCTTCAGAATGGCGTGCAGAATGGTGTGACTTCAGAATGGCTTGACTTCAGGAATGGCGTGCTTCAGAATGGCTTGACATCAGAATGGCGTGCAGAATGTTGTGACTTCAGAATGGTGTCTTCAGAATGGTGTGACTTCAGAATGGCGTGCAGAATGGTGTTCATTAAGAATGGTGTGACTTCAGAATGGCGTGCAGAATGGTGTGACTTCAGAATGACGCGCTGAATGATGTGACTTCAGAATGGTTTGACTTCAGAACGATGTGCAGTATGGTGTGACTTCAGAATGGTTGCACCTCAGAATGGTGTGACTTCAGAATGGCATACAGAATGTTGTGACTCAGAATGCTGTGACTTCAGAATGGTGTGACTTCAGAACGACGTGCAGAATGGTGTGACTTCAGAATGGCGTGACTTCAGAATGGCGTGCTTCAGAATGGCGTGAAGAACGGTGTGACTTCAGAAAGATGTGACTTTAGAATGGCGTGCTTTAGAATGGCGTGACCTCAGAACGGCGTGCAGAATGGTGTGACTTCAGAATGGGGTGACTTCAGAATGGCGTGCAGCATGGTGTGACTTCAGAATGGTGTGACTTCAGAATGGTGTGACTTCAGAATGGTATGCAGAATGATGTGACTCAGAATGGTGTGACTTCAGAATGGCGTGCAGAATGGTGTGACTTCAGAATGACGTGCAGAATGGTTTGACTTCAGAATGGAGTGACTTCAGAATGGCGTGCAGAATGGTGTGACTTCAGAACGACGTGCAGAATGGTGTGACTTCAGAATGGTGTGACTTCAGAATGGTGTGACTTCAGAATGGCGTGCAGAATGATGTCACTTCAGAATGGTGTGACTTCAGAATGGTGTGACTTCAGAACGGCGTGACTTCAGAACGGCGTGCAGAATCGTGTGTCTTCAGAATGGTGTGACTTCAGAATGGTGTGACTTCAGAATGGTGTGTCTTCAGAATTTTGTGTCTTCATCATGGCGTGACTTCAGAGCGGCGTGCAGAATGGTGTGACTTAAGAATGGCGTGACTTCAGAATGGCGTGCAGAATGCTGTGACTTCGGAATGGTGTGACTTCAGAATGGCGTGCCTTCAGAATGGCGTGTCTTCTGAATGGCATGCAGAATGGTGTGTCTTCAGCTTGGCGTGACTTCAGAATGGCTTGCCTCAGAATGGCGTGCAGAACGGTGTGACTTCAGAAAGGTGTCACTTTAGAACGGCGTGCTTTAGAATTGCGTGACTTCATAACGGCGTGCAGAATGGTGTGACTTCAGAATGGGGTGACTTCAGAATGGCGTGCAGAACGGTGTGACTTCAGGAATGGCGTGCTGCTGAATGGCGTGCTTTGAATGGCGTGCAGAATGGCGTGACTTCAGAATGGCTTGACTTCGGGAATGGCGTGCTTCAGAATGGCGTGACTTCAGAATGGCGTGCAGAATGCTGTGACTTTAGAATGGTGTTACTTCAGAATGGCGTGCCTTCAGAATGGTGTGATTTCAGAATGGCGTGACTTCAGAATGACGTGCAGAATGGTGTGACTTCAGATTGTGTGACTTCAGAATGGCTTGCCTCAGAATGGCGTGCAGAACGGTGTGACTTCAGAATGGCGTGCAGAATGGTGTGACTTCAGAATGGTTTGACTTCAGAATGACGTGCAGAATGATGTGACTTCAGAATGGTGTGACTTCAGAATGGTGTGACTTCAGAACGGCGTGACTTCAGAACGCCGTGCAGAATCGTGTGTCTTCAGAATGGTGTGACTTCAGAATCGTGTGACTTCAGAATGGTGTGACTTCAGAATTTTGTGTCTTCAGAATGGCGTGACTTCAGAGTGGCGTGCAGAATGGTGTGCCTTAAGAATGGCGTGACTTCAGAATGGCGTGCAGAATGCTGTGACTTCAGAATGGTGTGACTTCAGAATGGCGTGCCTTCAGAATGGCGTGAATTCAGAATGGCGTGCTTCAGAATGGCGTGCAGAATGGTGTGACTTCAGAATGGCGTAACTTCAGAATGACGTGCAGAATGGTGTGACTTCAGATTGGCATGACTTCAGAATGGCTTGCCTCAGAATGGCGTGCAGAACGGTGTGACTTCAGAAACGTGTGACTTTAGAATGGCGTGCTTTCGAATGGCGTGACTTCAGAACGGCGTGCAGAATGGTTGGACTTCAGAATGGGATGACTTCAGAATGGCGTGCAGAACGGTGTGACTTCAGGATTGGCGTGCTCCAGAATGGCGTTCTTCAGAATGGCGTGCAGAATGGTGTGACTTCAGAATGGCTTGACTTCAGGAATGGCGTGCTTCAGAATGGCTTGACATCAGAATGGCGTGCAGAATGTTGTGACTTCAGAATGGTGTCTTCAGAATGGTGTGACTTCAGAATGGCGTGCAGAATGGTGTTCATTAAGAATGGTGTGACTTCAGAATGGCGTGCAGAATGGTGTGACTTCAGAATGACGCGCTGAATGATGTGACTTCAGAATGGTTTGACTTCAGAACGATGTGCAGTATGGTGTGACTTCAGAATGGTTGCACTTCAGAATGGTGTGACTTCAGAATGGCATACAGAATGTTGTGACTCAGAATGCTGTGACTTCAGAATGGTGTGACTTCAGAACGACGTGCAGAATGGTGTGACTTCAGAATGGCGTGACTTCAGAATGGCGTGCTTCAGAATGGCGTGAAGAACGGTGTGACTTCAGAAAGATGTGACTTTAGAATGGCGTGCTTTAGAATGGCGTGACCTCAGAACGGCGTGCAGAATGGTGTGACTTCAGAATGGGGTGACTTCAGAATGGCGTGCAGCATGGTGTGACTTCAGAATGGTGTGACTTCAGAATGGTGTGACTTCAGAATGGTATGCAGAATGATGTGACTCAGAATGGTGTGACTTCAGAATGGCGTGCAGAATGGTGTGACTTCAGAATGACGTGCAGAATGGTTTGACTTCAGAATGGAGTGACTTCAGAATGGCGTGCAGAATGGTGTGACTTCAGAACGACGTGCAGAATGGTGTGACTTCAGAATGGTGTGACTTCAGAATGGTGTGACTTCAGAATGGCGTGCAGAATGATGTCACTTCAGAATGGTGTGACTTCAGAATGGTTTGACTTCAGAACGATGTGCAGTATGGTGTGACTTCAGAATGGTTGCACCTCAGAATGGTGTGACTTCAGAATGGCATACAGAATGTTGTGACTCAGAATGCTGTGACTTCAGAATGGTGTGACTTCAGAACGACGTGCAGAATGGTGTGACTTCAGAATGGCGTGACTTCAGAATGGCGTGCTTCAGAATGGCGTGAAGAACGGTGTGACTTCAGAAAGATGTGACTTTAGAATGGCGTGCTTTAGAATGGCGTGACCTCAGAACGGCGTGCAGAATGGTGTGACTTCAGAATGGGGTGACTTCAGAATGGCGTGCAGCATGGTGTGACTTCAGAATGGTGTGACTTCAGAATGGTGTGACTTCAGAATGGTATGCAGAATGATGTGACTCAGAATGGTGTGACTTCAGAATGGCGTGCAGAATGGTGTGACTTCAGAATGACGTGCAGAATGGTTTGACTTCAGAATGGAGTGACTTCAGAATGGCGTGCAGAATGGTGTGACTTCAGAACGACGTGCAGAATGGTGTGACTTCAGAATGGTGTGACTTCAGAATGGTGTGACTTCAGAATGGCGTGCAGAATGATGTCACTTCAGAATGGTGTGACTTCAGAATGGTGTGACTTCAGAACGGCGTGACTTCAGAACGGCGTGCAGAATCGTGTGTCTTCAGAATGGTGTGACTTCAGAATGGTGTGACTTCAGAATGGTGTGTCTTCAGAATTTTGTGTCTTCATCATGGCGTGACTTCAGAGCGGCGTGCAGAATGGTGTGACTTAAGAATGGCGTGACTTCAGAATGGCGTGCAGAATGCTGTGACTTCGGAATGGTGTGACTTCAGAATGGCGTGCCTTCAGAATGGCGTGTCTTCTGAATGGCATGCAGAATGGTGTGTCTTCAGCTTGGCGTGACTTCAGAATGGCTTGCCTCAGAATGGCGTGCAGAACGGTGTGACTTCAGAAAGGTGTCACTTTAGAACGGCGTGCTTTAGAATTGCGTGACTTCATAACGGCGTGCAGAATGGTGTGACTTCAGAATGGGGTGACTTCAGAATGGCGTGCAGAACGGTGTGACTTCAGGAATGGCGTGCTGCTGAATGGCGTGCTTTGAATGGCGTGCAGAATGGCGTGACTTCAGAATGGCTTGACTTCGGGAATGGCGTGCTTCAGAATGGCGTGACTTCAGAATGGCGTGCAGAATGCTGTGACTTTAGAATGGTGTTACTTCAGAATGGCGTGCCTTCAGAATGGTGTGATTTCAGAATGGCGTGACTTCAGAATGACGTGCAGAATGGTGTGACTTCAGATTGTGTGACTTCAGAATGGCTTGCCTCAGAATGGCGTGCAGAACGGTGTGACTTCAGAATGGCGTGCAGAATGGTGTGACTTCAGAATGGTTTGACTTCAGAATGACGTGCAGAATGATGTGACTTCAGAATGGTGTGACTTCAGAATGGTGTGACTTCAGAACGGCGTGACTTCAGAACGCCGTGCAGAATCGTGTGTCTTCAGAATGGTGTGACTTCAGAATCGTGTGACTTCAGAATGGTGTGACTTCAGAATTTTGTGTCTTCAGAATGGCGTGACTTCAGAGTGGCGTGCAGAATGGTGTGCCTTAAGAATGGCGTGACTTCAGAATGGCGTGCAGAATGCTGTGACTTCAGAATGGTGTGACTTCAGAATGGCGTGCCTTCAGAATGGCGTGAATTCAGAATGGCGTGCTTCAGAATGGCGTGCAGAATGGTGTGACTTCAGAATGGCGTAACTTCAGAATGACGTGCAGAATGGTGTGACTTCAGATTGGCATGACTTCAGAATGGCTTGCCTCAGAATGGCGTGCAGAACGGTGTGACTTCAGAAACGTGTGACTTTAGAATGGCGTGCTTTCGAATGGCGTGACTTCAGAACGGCGTGCAGAATGGTTGGACTTCAGAATGGGATGACTTCAGAATGGCGTGCAGAACGGTGTGACTTCAGGATTGGCGTGCTCCAGAATGGCGTTCTTCAGAATGGCGTGCAGAATGGTGTGACTTCAGAATGGCTTGACTTCAGGAATGGCGTGCTTCAGAATGGCTTGACATCAGAATGGCGTGCAGAATGTTGTGACTTCAGAATGGTGTCTTCAGAATGGTGTGACTTCAGAATGGCGTGCAGAATGGTGTTCATTAAGAATGGTGTGACTTCAGAATGGCGTGCAGAATGGTGTGACTTCAGAATGACGCGCTGAATGATGTGACTTCAGAATGGTTTGACTTCAGAACGATGTGCAGTATGGTGTGACTTCAGAATGGTTGCACTTCAGAATGGTGTGACTTCAGAATGGCATACAGAATGTTGTGACTCAGAATGCTGTGACTTCAGAATGGTGTGACTTCAGAACGACGTGCAGAATGGTGTGACTTCAGAATGGCGTGACTTCAGAATGGCGTGCTTCAGAATGGCGTGAAGAACGGTGTGACTTCAGAAAGATGTGACTTTAGAATGGCGTGCTTTAGAATGGCGTGACCTCAGAACGGCGTGCAGAATGGTGTGACTTCAGAATGGGGTGACTTCAGAATGGCGTGCAGCATGGTGTGACTTCAGAATGGTGTGACTTCAGAATGGTGTGACTTCAGAATGGTATGCAGAATGATGTGACTCAGAATGGTGTGACTTCAGAATGGCGTGCAGAATGGTGTGACTTCAGAATGACGCGCAGAATGGTTTGACTTCAGAATGGAGTGACTTCAGAATGGCGTGCAGAATGGTGTGACTTCAGAACGACGTGCAGAATGGTGTGACTTCAGAATGGTGTGACTTCAGAATGGTGTGACTTCAGAATGGCGTGCAGAATGATGTCACTTCAGAATGGTGTGACTTCAGAATGGTGTGACTTCAGAACGGCGTGACTTCAGAACGGCGTGCAGAATCGTGTGTCTTCAGAATGGTGTGACTTCAGAATGGTGTGACTTCAGAATGGTGTGTCTTCAGAATTTTGTGTCTTCATCATGGCGTGACTTCAGAGCGGCGTGCAGAATGGTGTGACTTAAGAATGGCGTGACTTCAGAATGGCGTGCAGAATGCTGTGACTTCGGAATGGTGTGACTTCAGAATGGCGTGCCTTCAGAATGGCGTGTCTTCTGAATGGCATGCAGAATGGTGTGTCTTCAGCTTGGCGTGACTTCAGAATGGCTTGCCTCAGAATGGCGTGCAGAACGGTGTGACTTCAGAAAGGTGTCACTTTAGAACGGCGTGCTTTAGAATTGCGTGACTTCATAACGGCGTGCAGAATGGTGTGACTTCAGAATGGGGTGACTTCAGAATGGCGTGCAGAACGGTGTGACTTCAGGAATGGCGTGCTGCTGAATGGCGTGCTTTGAATGGCGTGCAGAATGGTGTGACTTCAGAATGGCTTGACTTCGGGAATGGCGTGCTTCAGAATGGCGTGACTTCAGAATGGCATGCAGAATGTTGTGACTTCACAATGGTGTGACTTCAGAATGGTGTGCAGAATGGTGTGACTTCACAATGGTGTGACTTCAGAATGGTGTGACTTCAGAATGGCATGCAGAATGGTGTGAGCTCAGAATGGCGTGACTTCAGAGTGGCGTGCAGAATGGTGTGCCTTAAGAATGGCGTGACTTCAGAATGGCGTGCAGAATGCTGTGACTTCAGAATGGTGTGACTTCAGAATGGCGTGCCTTCAGAATGGCGTGAATTCAGAATGGCGTGCTTCAGAATGGCGTGCAGAATGGTGTGACTTCAGAATGGCGTAACTTCAGAATGACGTGCAGAATGGTGTGACTTCAGATTGGCATGACTTCAGAATGGCTTGCCTCAGAATGGCGTGCAGAACGGTGTGACTTCAGAAACGTGTGACTTTAGAATGGCGTGCTTTCGAATGGCGTGACTTCAGAACGGCGTGCAGAATGGTTGGACTTCAGAATGGGATGACTTCAGAATGGCGTGCAGAACGGTGTGACTTCAGGATTGGCGTGCTCCAGAATGGCGTTCTTCAGAATGGCGTGCAGAATGGTGTGACTTCAGAATGGCTTGACTTCAGGAATGGCGTGCTTCAGAATGGCTTGACATCAGAATGGCGTGCAGAATGTTGTGACTTCAGAATGGTGTCTTCAGAATGGTGTGACTTCAGAATGGCGTGCAGAATGGTGTTCATTAAGAATGGTGTGACTTCAGAATGGCGTGCAGAATGGTGTGACTTCAGAATGACGCGCTGAATGATGTGACTTCAGAATGGTTTGACTTCAGAACGATGTGCAGTATGGTGTGACTTCAGAATGGTTGCACTTCAGAATGGTGTGACTTCAGAATGGCATACAGAATGTTGTGACTCAGAATGCTGTGACTTCAGAATGGTGTGACTTCAGAACGACGTGCAGAATGGTGTGACTTCAGAATGGCGTGACTTCAGAATGGCGTGCTTCAGAATGGCGTGAAGAACGGTGTGACTTCAGAAAGATGTGACTTTAGAATGGCGTGCTTTAGAATGGCGTGACCTCAGAACGGCGTGCAGAATGGTGTGACTTCAGAATGGGGTGACTTCAGAATGGCGTGCAGCATGGTGTGACTTCAGAATGGTGTGACTTCAGAATGGTGTGACTTCAGAATGGTATGCAGAATGATGTGACTCAGAATGGTGTGACTTCAGAATGGCGTGCAGAATGGTGTGACTTCAGAATGACGTGCAGAATGGTTTGACTTCAGAATGGAGTGACTTCAGAATGGCGTGCAGAATGGTGTGACTTCAGAACGACGTGCAGAATGGTGTGACTTCAGAATGGTGTGACTTCAGAATGGTGTGACTTCAGAATGGCGTGCAGAATGATGTCACTTCAGAATGGTGTGACTTCAGAATGGTGTGACTTCAGAACGGCGTGACTTCAGAACGGCGTGCAGAATCGTGTGTCTTCAGAATGGTGTGACTTCAGAATGGTGTGACTTCAGAATGGTGTGTCTTCAGAATTTTGTGTCTTCATCATGGCGTGACTTCAGAGCGGCGTGCAGAATGGTGTGACTTAAGAATGGCGTGACTTCAGAATGGCGTGCAGAATGCTGTGACTTCGGAATGGTGTGACTTCAGAATGGCGTGCCTTCAGAATGGCGTGTCTTCTGAATGGCATGCAGAATGGTGTGTCTTCAGCTTGGCGTGACTTCAGAATGGCTTGCCTCAGAATGGCGTGCAGAACGGTGTGACTTCAGAAAGGTGTCACTTTAGAACGGCGTGCTTTAGAATTGCGTGACTTCATAACGGCGTGCAGAATGGTGTGACTTCAGAATGGGGTGACTTCAGAATGGCGTGCAGAACGGTGTGACTTCAGGAATGGCGTGCTGCTGAATGGCGTGCTTTGAATGGCGTGCAGAATGGTGTGACTTCAGAATGGCTTGACTTCGGGAATGGCGTGCTTCAGAATGGCGTGACTTCAGAATGGCGTGCAGAATGCTGTGACTTTAGAATGGTGTTACTTCAGAATGGCGTGCCTTCAGAATGGTGTGATTTCAGAATGGCGTGACTTCAGAATGACGTGCAGAATGGTGTGACTTCAGATTGTGTGACTTCAGAATGGCTTGCCTCAGAATGGCGTGCAGAACGGTGTGACTTCAGAATGGCGTGCAGAATGGTGTGACTTCAGAATGGTTTGACTTCAGAATGACGTGCAGAATGATGTGACTTCAGAATGGTGTGACTTCAGAATGGTGTGACTTCAGAACGGCGTGACTTCAGAACGCCGTGCAGAATCGTGTGTCTTCAGAATGGTGTGACTTCAGAATCGTGTGACTTCAGAATGGTGTGACTTCAGAATTTTGTGTCTTCAGAATGGCGTGACTTCAGAGTGGCGTGCAGAATGGTGTGCCTTAAGAATGGCGTGACTTCAGAATGGCGTGCAGAATGCTGTGACTTCAGAATGGTGTGACTTCAGAATGGCGTGCCTTCAGAATGGCGTGAATTCAGAATGGCGTGCTTCAGAATGGCGTGCAGAATGGTGTGACTTCAGAATGGCGTAACTTCAGAATGACGTGCAGAATGGTGTGACTTCAGATTGGCATGACTTCAGAATGGCTTGCCTCAGAATGGCGTGCAGAACGGTGTGACTTCAGAAACGTGTGACTTTAGAATGGCGTGCTTTCGAATGGCGTGACTTCAGAACGGCGTGCAGAATGGTTGGACTTCAGAATGGGATGACTTCAGAATGGCGTGCAGAACGGTGTGACTTCAGGATTGGCGTGCTCCAGAATGGCGTTCTTCAGAATGGCGTGCAGAATGGTGTGACTTCAGAATGGCTTGACTTCAGGAATGGCGTGCTTCAGAATGGCTTGACATCAGAATGGCGTGCAGAATGTTGTGACTTCAGAATGGTGTCTTCAGAATGGTGTGACTTCAGAATGGCGTGCAGAATGGTGTTCATTAAGAATGGTGTGACTTCAGAATGGCGTGCAGAATGGTGTGACTTCAGAATGACGCGCTGAATGATGTGACTTCAGAATGGTTTGACTTCAGAACGATGTGCAGTATGGTGTGACTTCAGAATGGTTGCACTTCAGAATGGTGTGACTTCAGAATGGCATACAGAATGTTGTGACTCAGAATGCTGTGACTTCAGAATGGTGTGACTTCAGAACGACGTGCAGAATGGTGTGACTTCAGAATGGCGTGACTTCAGAATGGCGTGCTTCAGAATGGCGTGAAGAACGGTGTGACTTCAGAAAGATGTGACTTTAGAATGGCGTGCTTTAGAATGGCGTGACCTCAGAACGGCGTGCAGAATGGTGTGACTTCAGAATGGGGTGACTTCAGAATGGCGTGCAGCATGGTGTGACTTCAGAATGGTGTGACTTCAGAATGGTGTGACTTCAGAATGGTATGCAGAATGATGTGACTCAGAATGGTGTGACTTCAGAATGTCGTGCAGAATGGTGTGACTTCAGAATGACGTGCAGAATGGTTTGACTTCAGAATGGAGTGACTTCAGAATGGCGTGCAGAATGGTGTGACTTCAGAACGACGTGCAGAATGGTGTGACTTCAGAATGGTGTGACTTCAGAATGGTGTGACTTCAGAATGGCGTGCAGAATGATGTCACTTCAGAATGGTGTGACTTCAGAATGGTGTGACTTCAGAACGGCGTGACTTCAGAACGGCGTGCAGAATCGTGTGTCTTCAGAATGGTGTGACTTCAGAATGGTGTGACTTCAGAATGGTGTGTCTTCAGAATTTTGTGTCTTCATCATGGCGTGACTTCAGAGCGGTGTGCAGAATGGTGTGACTTAAGAATGGCGTGACTTCAGAATGGCGTGCAGAATGCTGTGACTTCGGAATGGTGTGACTTCAGAATGGCGTGCCTTCAGAATGGCGTGTCTTCTGAATGGCATGCAGAATGGTGTGTCTTCAGCTTGGCGTGACTTCAGAATGGCTTGCCTCAGAATGGCGTGCAGAACGGTGTGACTTCAGAAAGGTGTCACTTTAGAACGGCGTGCTTTAGAATTGCGTGACTTCATAACGGCGTGCAGAATGGTGTGACTTCAGAATGGGGTGACTTCAGAATGGCGTGCAGAACGGTGTGACTTCAGGAATGGCGTGCTGCTGAATGGCGTGCTTTGAATGGCGTGCAGAATGGTGTGACTTCAGAATGGCTTGACTTCGGGAATGGCGTGCTTCAGAATGGCGTGACTTCAGAATGGCATGCAGAATGTTGTGACTTCACAATGGTGTGACTTCAGAATGGTGTGCAGAATGGTGTGACTTCACAATGGTGTGACTTCAGAATGGTGTGACTTCAGAATGGCATGCAGAATGGTGTGAGCTCAGAATGGCGTGACTTCAGAATGGCGTGCAGAATGGTGTGGCTTCAGAATGGCGTGACTTCAGAATGGCGTGCAGAATGCTGTGACTTTAGAATGGTGTTACTTCAGAATGGCGTGCCTTCAGAATGGTGTGATTTCAGAATGGCGTGACTTCAGAATGACGTGCAGAATGGTGTGACTTCAGATTGTGTGACTTCAGAATGGCTTGCCTCAGAATGGCGTGCAGAACGGTGTGACTTCAGAATGGCGTGCAGAATGGTGTGACTTCAGAATGGTTTGACTTCAGAATGACGTGCAGAATGATGTGACTTCAGAATGGTGTGACTTCAGAATGGTGTGACTTCAGAACGGCGTGACTTCAGAACGCCGTGCAGAATCGTGTGTCTTCAGAATGGTGTGACTTCAGAATCGTGTGACTTCAGAATGGTGTGACTTCAGAATTTTGTGTCTTCAGAATGGCGTGACTTCAGAGTGGCGTGCAGAATGGTGTGACTCAAGAATGGCGTGACTTCAGAATGGCGTGCAGAATGCTGTGACTTCAGAATGGTGTGACTTCAGAATGGCGTGCCTTCAGAATGGCGTGAATTCAGAATGGCGTGCTTCAGAATGGCGTGCAGAATGGTGTGACTTCAGAATGGCGTAACTTCAGAATGACGTGCAGAATGGTGTGACTTCAGATTGGCATGACTTCAGAATGGCTTGCCTCAGAATGGCGTGCAGAACGGTGTGACTTCAGAAACGTGTGACTTTAGAATGGCGTGCTTTCGAATGGCGTGACTTCAGAACGGCGTGCAGAATGGTTGGACTTCAGAATGGGATGACTTCAGAATGGCGTGCAGAACGGTGTGACTTCAGGATTTGCGTGCTCCAGAATGGCGTTCTTCAGAATGGCGTGCAGAATGGTGTGACTTCAGAATGGCTTGACTTCAGGAATGGCGTGCTTCAGAATGGCTTGACATCAGAATGGCGTGCAGAATGTTGTGACTTCAGAATGGTGTCTTCAGAATGGTGTGACTTCAGAATGGCGTGCAGAATGGTGTTCATTAAGAATGGTGTGACTTCAGAATGGCGTGCAGAATGGTGTGACTTCAGAATGACGCGCTGAATGATGTGACTTCAGAATGGTTTGACTTCAGAACGATGTGCAGTATGGTGTGACTTCAGAATGGTTGCACTTCAGAATGGTGTGACTTCAGAATGGCATGCAGAATGTTGTGGTTCAGAATGCTGTGACTTCAGAATGGTGTGACTTCAGAACGACGTGCAGAATGGTGTGACTTCAGAATGGCGTGACTTCAGAATGGCGTGCTTCAGAATGGCGTGAAGAACGGTGTGACTTCAGAAAGATGTGACTTTAGAATGGCGTGCTTTAGAATGGCGTGACCTCAGAACCGCGTGCAGAATGGTGTGACTTCAGAATGGGGTGACTTCAGAATGGCGTGCAGAACGGTGTGACTTCAGGAATGGCGTGCTACAGAATGGCGTGCTTCAGAATGGCGTGCAGAATGGTCTGAATTCAGAATGGCTTGACTTCAGGAATGGCGTGCTTCAGAATGGCGTGATTTCAGAATGGCATGCACAATGTTGTGACTTCAGAATGTTTTGTCTTCAGAATGGTGTGACTTCAGAATGGTGTGACTTCAGAATGTTGTGACTTCAGAATGGCATGCAGAATGGTGTGACTTCAGAATGGTCTGACTTCAGAATGGCGTGCAGAATGGTGAGACTTCAGAATGGCGTGACTTCAGAATGGCGTGCAGAAGCGTGTGACTTCAGAACGACATGCAGAATGCTGTGACTTCAGAATGGTGTGACTTCAGAACAACGTGCAGAATGGTGTGACTTCAGAATGGTGTGACTTCAGAATGGCATGCAGAATGGTGTGACTTCAGAATGGTGTGACTTCAGAATGGTGTGACTTCAGAATGGCGTGCAGCATGGTGTGACTTCAGAATGGTGTGACTTCAGAATGGTGTGACTTCAGAATGGCATGCAGAATGTTGTGACTCAGAATGGTGTGACTTCAGAATGGCGTGCTGCTTAATGGCGTGCTTTGAATGGCGTGCAGAATGGTGTGACTTCAGAATGGCTTGACTTCGGGAATGGCGTGCTTCAGAATGGCGTGACTTCAGAATGGCATGCAGAATGTTGTGACTTCACAATGGTGTGACTTCAGAATGGTGTGCAGAATGGTGTGACTTCACAATGGTGTGACTTCAGAATGGTGTGACTTCAGAATGGCGTGCAGAATGGTGTGGCTTCAGAATGGCGTGACTTCAGAATGGCGTGCAGAATGCTGTGACTTTAGAATGGTGTTACTTCAGAATGGCGTGCCTTCAGAATGGTGTGATTTCAGAATGGCGTGACTTCAGAATGACGTGCAGAATGGTGTGACTTCAGATTGTGTGACTTCAGAATGGCTTGCCTCAGAATGGCGTGCAGAACGGTGTGACTTCAGAATGGCGTGCAGAATGGTGTGACTTCAGAATGGTTTGACTTCAGAATGACGTGCAGAATGATGTGACTTCAGAATGGTGTGACTTCAGAATGGTGTGACTTCAGAACGGCGTGACTTCAGAACGCCGTGCAGAATCGTGTGTCTTCAGAATGGTGTGACTTCAGAATCGTGTGACTTCAGAATGGTGTGACTTCAGAATTTTGTGTCTTCAGAATGGCGTGACTTCAGAGTGGCGTGCAGAATGGTGTGCCTTAAGAATGGCGTGACTTCAGAATGGCGTGCAGAATGCTGTGACTTCAGAATGGTGTGACTTCAGAATGGCGTGCCTTCAGAATGGCGTGAATTCAGAATGGCGTGCTTCAGAATGGCGTGCAGAATGGTGTGACTTCAGAATGGCGTAACTTCAGAATGACGTGCAGAATGGTGTGACTTCAGATTGGCATGACTTCAGAATGGCTTGCCTCAGAATGGCGTGCAGAACGGTGTGACTTCAGAAACGTGTGACTTTAGAATGGCGTGCTTTCGAATGGCGTGACTTCAGAACGGCGTGCAGAATGGTTGGACTTCAGAATGGGATGACTTCAGAATGGCGTGCAGAACGGTGTGACTTCAGGATTGGCGTGCTCCAGAATGGCGTTCTTCAGAATGGCGTGCAGAATGGTGTGACTTCAGAATGGCTTGACTTCAGGAATGGCGTGCTTCAGAATGGCTTGACATCAGAATGGCGTGCAGAATGTTGTGACTTCAGAATGGTGTCTTCAGAATGGTGTGACTTCAGAATGGCGTGCAGAATGGTGTTCATTAAGAATGGTGTGACTTCAGAATGGCGTGCAGAATGGTGTGACTTCAGAATGACACGCTGAATGATGTGACTTCAGAATGGTTTGACTTCAGAACGATGTGCAGTATGGTGTGACTTCAGAATGGTTGCACTTCAGAATGGTGTGACTTCAGAATGGCATGCAGAATGTTGTGACTCAGAATGCTGTGACTTCAGAATGGTGTGACTTCAGAACGACGTGCAGAATGGTGTGACTTCAGAATGGCGTGACTTCAGAATGGCGTGCTTCAGAATGGCGTGAAGAACGGTGTGACTTCAGAAAGATGTGACTTTAGAATGGCGTGCTTTAGAATGGCGTGACCTCAGAACGGCGTGCAGAATGGTGTGACTTCAGAATGGGGTGACTTCAGAATGGCATGCAGAACGGTGTGACTTCAGGAATGGCGTGCTACAGAATGGCGTGCTTCAGAATGGCGTGCAGAATGGTCTGAATTCAGAATGGCTTGACTTCAGGAATGGCGTGCTTCAGAATGGCGTGATTTCAGAATGGCATGCACAATGTTGTGACTTCAGAATGTTTTGTCTTCAGAATGATGTGACTTCAGAATGGCGTGCAGAATGGTGTGACTTCACAATGGTGTGACTTCAGAATGTTGTGACTTCAGAATGGCATGCAGAATGGTGTGACTTCAGAATGGTCTGACTTCAGAATGGCGTGCAGAATGGTGAGACTTCAGAATGGCGTGACTTCAGAATGGCGTGCAGAAGCGTGTGACTTCAGAACGACATGCAGAATGCTGTGACTTCAGAATGGTGTGACTTCAGAACAACGTGCAGAATGGTTTGACTTCAGAATGGTGTGACTTCAGAATGGCATGCAGAATGGTGTGACTTCAGAATGGTGTGACTTCAGAATGGTGTGACTTCAGAATGACGTGCAGAATGGTGTGACTTCAGATTGTGTGACTTCAGAATGGCTTGCCTCAGAATGGCGTGCAGAACGGTGTGACTTCAGAATGGTTTGACTTCAGAATGACGTGCAGAATGATGTGACTTCAGAATGGTGTGACTTCAGAATGGTGTGACTTCAGAACGGCGTGACTTCAGAACGCCGTGCAGAATCGTGTGTCTTCAGAATGGTGTGACTTCAGAATCGTGTGACTTCAGAATGGTGTGACTTCAGAATTTTGTGTCTTCAGAATGGCGTGACTTCAGAGTGGCGTGCAGAATGGTGTGACTTAAGAATGGCGTGACTTCAGAATGGCGTGCAGAATGCTGTGACTTCAGAATGGTGTGACTTCAGAATGGCGTGCCTTCAGAATGGCGTGAATTCAGAATGGCGTGCTTCAGAATGGCGTGCAGAATGGTGTGACTTCAGAATGGCGTAACTTCAGAATGACGTGCAGAATGGTGTGACTTCAGATTGTGTGACTTCAGAATGGCTTGCCTCAGAATGGCGTGCAGAACGGTGTGACTTCAGAATGGTGTGACTTCAGAATGGCATACAGAATGTTGTTACTCAGAATGGTGTGACTGCGGAATGGTGTGACTTCAGAACGACGTGCTGAATGGTGTGACTTCAGAATGGTGTGACTTCAGAATGGCGTGCAGATTGGTGTGACTTCAGAATGGTGAGACTTCAGAATGGCGTGCAGAATGATGTGACTTCAAAATGATGTGATTTCAGAATGGCATGCAGAATGGTGTGACTTCAAAATGACGTGCAGAATGGTGTGACTTCAGAATGGCGTGACTTCAGAATGGCGTGCAGAATGGTGTGACTTCAGAACGACGTGCAGAATGGTGTGACTTCAGAAAGGTGTGACTTCAGAATGGCGTGCAGAATGATGTGACTTCAGGAATGGCGTGCTACAGAATGGCGTGCTTCAGAATGGCGTGCAGAATGGTCTGAATTCAGAATGGCTTGACTTCAGCAATGGCGTGCTTCAGAATGGCGTGATTTCAGAATGGCATGCACAATGTTGTGACTTCAGAATGTTTTGTCTTCAGAATGGTGTGACTTCAGAATGGCGTGCAGAATGGTGTGACTTCACAATGGTGTGACTTCAGAATGTTGTGACTTCAGAATGGCATGCAGAATGGTGTGACTTCAGAATGGTGTGACTTCAGAATGGTGTGACTTCAGAACGGTGTGACTACAGAACGGCATGCAGAATCGTGTGTCTTCAGAATGGTGTGACTTCAGAATGGTGTGACTTCAGAATGTTGTGACTTCAGAATGGTGTGACTTCAGAATGGCGTGCAGATTGGTGTGACTTCAGAATGGTGAGACTTCAGAATGGCGTGCAGAATGGTGTGACTTCAAAATGATGTGATTTCAGAATGGCATGCAGAATGGTGTGACTTCAAAATGACGTGCAGAATGGTGTGACTTCAGAATGGCGTGACTTCAGAATGGCGTGCAGAATGGTGTGACTTCAGAACGACGTGCAGAATGGTGTGACTTCAGAAAGGTGTGACTTCAGAATGGCGTGCAGAATGATGTGACTTCAGGAATGGCGTGCTACAGAATGGCGTGCTTCAGAATGGCGTGCAGAATGGTCTGAATTCAGAATGGCTTGACTTCAGCAATGGCGTGCTTCAGAATGGCGTGATTTCAGAATGGCATGCACAATGTTGTGACTTCAGAATGTTTTGTCTTCAGAATGGTGTGACTTCAGAATGGCGTGCAGAATGGTGTGACTTCACAATGGTGTGACTTCAGAATGTTGTGACTTCAGAATGGCATGCAGAATGGTGTGACTTCAGAATGGTGTGACTTCAGAATGGTGTGACTTCAGAACGGTGTGACTACAGAACGGCATGCAGAATCGTGTGTCTTCAGAATGGTGTGACTTCAGAATGGTGTGACTTCAGAATGTTGTGACTTCAGAATGGGGTGACTTCAGAATGGCATACAGAATGTTGTTACTCAGAATGGTGTGACTTCGGAATGGTGTGACTTCAGAACGACGTGCTGAATGGTGTGACTTCAGAATGGTGTGACTTCAGAATGGCGTGCAGATTGGTGTGACTTCAGAATGGTGAGACTTCAGAATGGCGTGCAGAATGGTGTGACTTCAAAATGATGTGATTTCAGAATGGCATGCAGAATGGTGTGACTTCAAAATGACGTGCAGAATGGTGTGACTTCAGAATGGCGTGCAGAATGGTGTGGCTTGAGAACGACATGCAGAATGGTGTGACTTCAGAATGGTTTGACTTCAGAACGACGTGCAGAATGGTGTGACTTCAGAATGGTGTGACTTCAGAATGGCGTGCAGAATGGTGAGACTTCAGAATGGCGTGACTTCAGAATGGCGTGCAGAAGCGTGTGACTTCAGAACGACATGCAGAATGCTGTGACTTCAGAATGGTGTGACTTCAGAACAACGTGCAGAATGGTGTGACTTCAGAATGGTGTGACTTCAGAATGGTGTGACTTCAGAATGGCGTGACTTCAGAATGGCATGCAGAATGTTGTGACTCAGAATGGTGTGACTTCAGAATGGCGTGCAGAATGGTGTGACTTCAGAATGACGTGCAGAATTGTTTGACTTCAGAATGGCGTGACTTCAGAATGGCGTGCAGAATGGTGTGACTTCAGAACGACGTGCAGAATGGTGTGACTTCAGAACGACGTGCAGAATGGTGTGACTTCAGAATGGTGTGACTTCAGAATGGTGTGACTTCAGAATGGCGTGCAGAATGATGTCACTTCAGAATGGTGTGACTTCAGAATGGTGTGACTTCAGAACGGCGTGACTTCAGAACGGCGTGCAGAATCGTGTGTCTTCAGAATGGTGTGACTTCAGAATGGTGTGACTTCAGAATGGTGTGTCTTCAGAATTTTGTGTCTTCATCATGGCGTGACTTCAGAGCGGCGTGCAGAATGGTGTGACTTAAGAATGGCGTGACTTCAGAATGGCGTGCAGAATGCTGTGACTTCGGAATGGTGTGACTTCAGAATGGCGTGCCTTCAGAATGGCGTGTCTTCAGAATGGCGTGCAGAATGGTGTGTCTTCAGCTTGGCGTGACTTCAGAATGGCTTGCCTCAGAATGGCGTGCAGAACGGTGTGACTTCAGAAAGGTGTGACTTTAGAACGGCGTGCTTTAGAATGGCGTGACTTCATAACGGCGTGCAGAATGGTGTGACTTCAGAATGGGGTGACTTCAGAATGGCGTGCAGAACGGTGTGACTTCAGGAATGGCGTGCTCCTGAATGGCGTGCTTTGAAGGGCGTGCAGAATGGTGTGACTTCAGAATGGCTTGACTTCGGGAATGGCGTGCTTCAGAATGGCGTGACTTCAGAATGGCATGCAGAATGTTGTGACTTCAGAATGTTGTGATTTCACAATGGTGTGACTTCAGAATGGTGTGTCTTCAGAATGGCATGCAGAATGGTGTGACGTCAGAATGGCTTGACTTCAGAATGGCGTGCAGAATGGTGTGGCTTCAGAACGACATGCAGAATGGTGTGAGTTCAGAATGGTTTGTCTTCAGAATGACGTGCAGAATGGTGTGATTTCAGAATGGCGTGCAGAATGGTGTGACTTCAGAATGTTGTGACTTCAGAATGGTGTGACTTCAGAATGGCATGCAGAATGTTGTGACTCAGAATGGTGTGACTTCAGAATGGTGTGACTTCAGAACGACGTGCAGAATGGTGTGACTTCAGAATGGCGTGCAGATTGGTGTGACTTCAGAATGGTGAGACTTCAGAATGGCGTGCAGAATGGTGTGACTTCAGAATGATGTGACTTCAGAATGGCATGCAGAATGGTGTGACTTCAGAATGACGTGCAGAATGGTGTGACTTCAGAATGGCGTGACTTCAGAATGGCGTGCAGAATGGTGTGACTTCAGAACGACGTGCAGAATGGTGTGACTTCAGAAAGGTGTGAATTCAGAATGGCGTGCAGAATGATGTGACTTCAGAATGGTGTGACTTTAGAATGGTGTGACTTCAGAACGGCGTGACTTCATAACGGCGTGCAGAATCTTGTGTCTTCAGAATGGTGTGACTTCAGAATCGTGTGACTTCAGAATGGCGTGGCTTCAGAACGACATGCAGAATGGTGTGACTTCAGAATGGTTGGAATTCAGAACGACGTGCAGAATGGTGTGACTTTAGAATGGTGTGACTTCAGAATGGCGTGCAGAATGGTGTGACTTCAGAATGTTATGACTTAAGAATGCTGTGACTTCAGAACGACGTGCAGAATGGTGTGACTTCAGAATGGCGTGACTTCAGAACGACGTGCAGAATGGTGTGACTTCAGAATGGTTGGACTTCAGAACGACGTGCAGAATGGTGTGACTTCAGAATGGTGTGACTTCAGAATGGCGTGCAGAATGGTGTGACTTCAGAATGTTATGACTTCAGAATTCTGTGACTTCAGAACGACGTGCAGAATGGTGTGACTTCAGAATGGCGTGACTTCAGAATGTCGTGCAGAATGGTGTGACTTCAGAAAGGTGTGACTTCAGAATGGCGTGCAGAATGATGTGACTTCAGAATGGTGTGACTTTAGAATGGTGTGACTTCAGAATGGTGTGTCTTCAGAATTTTGTGTCTTCATAATGGCGTGACTTCAGATTGGCGTGCAGAAAGGTGTAACTTCAGAATGGCGTGACTTCAGAATGGCATGCAGAATGCTGTGACTTCAGAATGGTATGACTTCAGAATGGCGTGCCTTCAGAATGGCGTGACTTCAGAATGGCGTGCTTCAGAATGGCGTGCAGAATGGTGTGACTTCAGAATGGCGTGACTTCAGAATGACGTGCAGAATGGTGTGACTTCAGATTGGCGTGACTTCAGAATGGCTTGCCTCAGAATGGCGTGCAGAATGGTGTCACTTCAGAATGGTGTGACTTCAGAATGACGTGCAGAATGGTGTGACTTCAGAATTGTGTGAATTCAGGAATGGCGTGCTTCAGAATGGTGTGACGTCAGAATGGTGCGATTTCAGAATGGTGTGACTTCAGAATGGCGTGCAGAATGGTGTGACTTCACAATGGTGTGACTTCAGAATGGTGTGACTTCAGAATGTTGTGACTTCAGAATGGTGTGACTTCAGAATGGCATGCAGAATGTTGTGACTCAGAATGGTGTGACTTCAGAATGGTGTGACTTCAGAACGACGTGCAGAATGGTGTGACTTCAGAATGGCGTGCAGATTGGTGTGACTTCAGAATGGTGAGACTTCAGAATGGCGTGCAGAATGGTGTGACTTCAGAATGATGTGACTTCAGAATGGCATGCAGAATGGTGTGACTTCAGAATGACGTGCAGAATGGTGTGACTTCAGAATGGCGTGACTTCAGAATGGCGTGCAGAATGGTGTGACTTCAGAACGACGTGCAGAATGGTGTGACTTCAGAAAGGTGTGACTTCAGAATGGCGTGCAGAATGATGTGACTTCAGAATGGTGTGACTTTAGAATGGTGTGACTTCAGAACGGCGTGACTTCATAACGGCGTGCAGAATCTTGTGTCTTCAGAATGGTGTGACTTCAGAATCGTGTGACTTCAGAATGGTGTGGCTTCAGAACGACATGCAGAATGGTGTGACTTCAGAATGGTTGGAATTCAGAACGACGTGCAGAATGGTGTGACTTCAGAATGGTGTGACTTCAGAATGGCGTGCAGAATGGTGTGACTTCAGAATGTTATGACTTCAGAATGCTGTGACTTCAGAACGACGTGCAGAATGGTGTGACTTCAGAATGGCGTGACTTCAGAACGACGTGCAGAATGGTGTGACTTCAGAATGGTTGGACTTCAGAACGACGTGCAGAATGGTGTGACTTCAGAATGGTGTGACTTCAGAATGGCGTGCAGAATGGTGTGACTTCAGAATGTTATGACTTCAGAATGCTGTGACTTCAGAACGACGTGCAGAATGGTGTGACTTCAGAATGGCGTGACTTCAGAATGTCGTGCAGAATGGTGTGACTTCAGAAAGGTGTGACTTCAGAATGGCGTGCAGAATGATGTGACTTCAGAATGGTGTGACTTTAGAATGGTGTGACTTCAGAATGGTGTGTCTTCAGAATTTTGTGTCTTCATAATGGCGTGACTTCAGATTGGCGTGCAGAAAGGTGTAACTTCAGAATGGCGTGACTTCAGAATGGCGTGCAGAATGCTGTGACTTCAGAATGGTATGACTTCAGAATGGCGTGCCTTCAGAATGGCGTGACTTCAGAATGGCGTGCTTCAGAATGGCGTGCAGAATGGTGTGACTTCAGAATGGCGTGACTTCAGAATGACGTGCAGAATGGTGTGACTTCAGATTGGCGTGACTTCAGAATGGCTTGCCTCAGAATGGCGTGCAGAATGGTGTCACTTCAGAATGGTGTGACTTCAGAATGACGTGCAGAATGGTGTGACTTCAGAATTGTGTGAATTCAGGAATGGCGTGCTTCAGAATGGTGTGACGTCAGAATGGTGCGATTTCAGAATGGTGTGACTTCAGAATGGCGTGCAGAATGGTGTGACTTCACAATGGTGTGACTTCAGAATGGTGTGACTTCAGAATGGCATGCAGAATGGTGTGACTTCAGAATAGTGTGACTTCAGAATGGCGTGCAGAATGGTGTGACTTCAGAATGACGTGCAGAATGTTGTGACTTCAGAATGGCGTGACTTCAGAATGGCGTGCAGAATGGTGTGGCTTGAGAACGACATGCAGAATGGTGTGACTTCAGAATGGTTTGACTTCAGAACGACGTGCAGAATGGTGTGACTTCAGAATGGTGTGACTTCAGAATGGCGTGCAGAATGGTGTGACTTCAGAACGGTCTGACTTCAGAATGGCATGCAGAATGTTGTGACTCAGAATGGTGTGACTTCAGAATGGCGTGACTTCAGAATGGCATGCAGAATGCAGTGACTTCAGAATGGTGTGACTTCCGAATGGCGTGCCTTCAGAATGGCGTGACTTCAGAATGGCCTGCTTCAGAATAGCGTGCAGAATGGTGTGACTTCAGAATGGCGTGACTTCAGAATGACGTGCAGAATGGTGTGACTTCAGATTGGCGTGACTTCAGAATGGCGTGACTTCAGAATGGCTTGCCTCAGAATGGCGTGCAGAACGTTGTGACTTCAGAATGGCGTGACTTCAGAACAACGTGCTTCAGAATGGCATGCTTCAGAATGGCTTGCAGAATGGAGTGACTTCAGAATGCTGTGCAATATGGTGTGATGTCAAAATGGCGTGCTTCAGAATGGCGTGATTCAGAATGGCATGCTTCGGAAGGGCTTGCAGAATGGTGCGACGTCAGAATGGCATGCAGAATGCGATGACTTCAGAAGAGTGTGACTTCAGGAATGGCGTGCTTCAGAATGGTGTGACTTCAGAATGGCGTGCAGAATGGTGTGACTTCAGAATGGTTTGACTTCAGGAATGGCGTGCTTCAGAATGGTGTGACTTCAGAATGATGTGACTTCAGAATGGCGTGCAGAATGGTGTGACTTCAGAATGGTGTGTCTTCAGAATTTTGTGCCTTCAGAATGGCGTGACTTCAGAGTGGCGTGCAGAATGTTGTGACTTCAGAATAGCGTGACTTCAGAATGGCGTGCAGAATGCTGTGAATTTAGAATGGTGTGACTTCAGAATGGCGTGCCTTCAGAATGGTGTGACTTCAGAATGGCGTGACTTCAGAATGACGTGCAGAATGGTGTGACTTCAGAATGGTGTGACTTCATAATGGTGTGTCTTCAGAATTTTGTATCTTCCGAATGGCGTGACTTCAGAGTGGCGTGCAGCATTTTGTGACTTCAGAATGGCGTGACTTCAGAATGGCGTGCGGAATGCTGTGACTTTAGAATGGTGTGACTTCAGAATGGCGTGCCTTCAGAATGGTGTGACTTCAGAATGGCGTGACATCAGAATGATGTGCAGAACGGTGTGACTTCAGAATGGCGTGCAGAATGGTGTGACTTCAGAATGGTGTGACTTCAGAATGGTGTGACTTCAGAACGGTGTGACTACAGAACGGCGTGCAGAATCGTGTGTCTTCAGAATGGTGTGACTTCAGAATGGTGTGACTTCAGAATGGCATACAGAATGTTGTTACTCAGAATGGTGTGACTTCGGAATGGTGTGACTTCAGAACGACGTGCTGAATGGTGTGACTTCAGAATGGTGTGACTTTAGAATGGTGTGACTTCAGAACGGCGTGACTTCATAACGGCGTGCAGAATCGTGTGTCTTCAGAATGGTGTGACTTCAGAATCTTGTGACTTCAGAATGGTGTGGCTTCAGAACGACATGCAGAATGGTGTGACTTCAGAATGGTTGCACTTCAGAACGACGTGCAGAATGGTGTGACTTCAGAATGGTGTGACTTCAGAATGGCGTGCAGAATGGTGTGACTTCAGAATGGTGTGACTTCAGAACGACGTGCAGAATGGTGTGACTTCAGAATGGTGTGACTTCAGAATGGCGTGCAGATTGGTGTGACTTCAGAATGGTGAGACTTCAGAATGGCGTGCAGAATGGTGTGACTTCAGAATGATGTGACTTCAGAATGGCATGCAGAATGGTGTGACTTCAGAATGACGTGCAGAATGGTGTGACTTCAGAATGGCGTGACTTCAGAATGGCGTGCAGAATGGTGTGACTTCAGAACGACGTGCAGAATGGTGTGACTTCAGAAAGGTGTGACTTCAGAATGACGTGCAGAATGATGTGACTTCAGAATGGTGTGACTTTAGAATGGTGTGACTTCAGAACGGCGTGACTTCATAACGGCGTGCAGAATCTTGTGTCTTCAGAATGGTGTGACTGCAGAATCGTGTGACTTCAGAATGGTTGGACTTCAGAACGACGTGCAGAATGGTGTGACTTCAGAATTGTGTGAATTCAGGAATGGCGTGCTTCAGAATGGTGTGACTTCAGAATGGTGTGATTTCAGAATGGTGTGACTTCAGAATGGCGTGCAGAATGGTGTGACTTCACAATGGTGTGACTTCAGAATAGTGTGACTTCAGAATGGCGTGCAGAATGGTGTGACTTCAGAATGACGTGCAGAATGTTGTGACTTCAGAATGGCGTGACTTTAGAATGGCGTGCAGAATGGTGTGGCTTGAGAACGACATGCAGAATGGTGTGACTTCAGAATGGTTTGACTTCAGAACGACGTGCAGAATGGTGTGACTTCAGAATGGTGTGACTTCAGAATGGCGTGCAGAATGGTGTGACTTCAGAACGGTCTGACTTCAGAATGGCGTGCAGAATGGTGTGACTTCAGAATGGTGTGACTTCAGAATGGCATGCAGAATGTTGTGACTCAGAATGGTGTGACTTCAGAATGGCGTGACTTCAGAATGGCATGCAGAATGCAGTGACTTCAGAATGGTGTGACTTCCGAATGGCGTGCCTTCAGAATGGCGTGACTTCAGAATGGCCTGCTTCAGAATAGCGTGCAGAATGGTGTGACTTCAGAATGGCGTGACTTCAGAATGACCGTGCAGAATGGTGTGACTTCAGATTGGCGTGACTTCAGAATGGCGTGACTTCAGAATGGCTTGCCTCAGAATGGCGTGCAGAACCTTGTGACTTCAGAATGGCGTGACTTCAGAACAACGTGCTTCAGAATGGCATGCTTCAGAATGGCTTGCAGAATGGAGTGACTTCAGAATGCCGTGCAGTATGGTGTGATGTCAAAATGGCGTGCTTCAGAATGGCGTGATTCAGAATGGCATGCTTCGGAAGGGCTTGCAGAATGGTGCGACGTCAGAATGGCATGCAGAATGCGATGACTTCAGAAGAGTGTGACTTCAGGAATGGCGTGCTTCAGAATGGTGTGACTTCAGAATGGCGTGCAGAATGGTGTGACTTCAGAATGGTTTGACTTCAGGAATGGCGTGCTTCAGAATGGTGTGACTTCAGAATGATGTGACTTCAGAATGGCGTGCAGAATGGTGTGACTTCAGAATGGTGTGTCTTCAGAATTTTGTGCCTTCAGAATGGCGTGACTTCAGAGTGGCGTGCAGAATGTTGTGACTTCAGAATAGCGTGACTTCAGAATGGCGTGCAGAATGCTGTGACTTTAGAATGGTGTGACTTCAGAATGGCGTGCCTTCAGAATGGTGTGACTTCAGAATGGCGTGACTTCAGAATGACGTGCAGAATGGTGTGACTTCAGATTGGCGTGACTTCAGAATGGCTTGCCTCAGAGTGGCGTGCAGAACGGTGTGACTTCAGAATGGCGTGCAGAATGGTGTGACTTCAGAATGGTGTGACTTCATAATGGTGTGTCTTCAGAATTTTGTATCTTCCGAATGGCGTGACTTCAGAGTGGCGTGCAGCATTTTGTGACTTCAGAATGGCGTGACTTCAGAATGGCGTGCAGAATGCTGTGACTTTAGAATGGTGTGACTTCAGAATGGCGTGCCTTCAGAATGGTGTGACTTCAGAATGGCGTGACATCAGAATGACGTGCAGAATGGTGTGACTCCAGATTGGCGTGACTTCAGAATGGCTTGCCTCAGAATGGCGTGCAGAACGGTGTGACTTCAGAATGGCGTGCAGAATGGTGTGACTTCAGAATGGTGTGACTTCAGAATGGTGTGACTTCAGAACGGTGTGACTACAGAACGGCATGCAGAATCGTGTGTCTTCAGAATGGTGTGACTTCAGAATGGTGTGACTTCAGAATGTTGTGACTTCAGAATGGGGTGACTTCAGAATGGCATACAGAATGTTGTTACTCAGAATGGTGTGACTTCGGAATGGTGTGACTTCAGAACGACGTGCTGAATGGTGTGACTTCAGAATGGTGTGACTTCAGAATGGCGTGCAGATTGGTGTGACTTCAGAATGGTGAGACTTCAGAATGGCGTGCAGAATGGTGTGACTTCAAAATGATGTGATTTCAGAATGGCATGCAGAATGGTGTGACTTCAAAATGACGTGCAGAATGGTGTGACTTCAGAATGGCGTGCAGAATGGTGTGGCTTGAGAACGACATGCAGAATGGTGTGACTTCAGAATGGTTTGACTTCAGAACGACGTGCAGAATGGTGTGACTTCAGAATGGTGTGACTTCAGAATGGCGTGCAGAATGGTATGACTTCAGAACGGTCTGACTTCAGAATGGCGTGCAGAATGGTGTGACTTCAGAATGGTGTGACTTCAGAATGGCATGCAGAATGTTGTGACTCAGAATGGTGTGACTTCAAAATGGCGTGACTTCAGAATGGCATGCAGAATGCAGTGACTTCAGAATGGTGTGACTTCCGAATGGCGTGCCTTCAGAATGGCGTGACTTCAGAATGGCCTGCTTCAGAATAGCGTGCAGAATGGTGTGACTTCAGAATGGCGTGACTTCAGAATGACGTGCAGAATGGTGTGACTTCAGATTGGCGTGACTTCAGAATGGCGTGACTTCAGAATGGCTTGCCTCAGAATGGCGTGCAGAACGTTGTGACTTCAGAATGGCAGTGACTTCAGAACAACGTGCTTCAGAATGGCATGCTTCAGAATGGCTTGCAGAATGGAGTGACTTCAGAATGCTGTGCAATATGGTGTGATGTCAAAATGGCGTGCTTCAGAATGGCGTGATTCAGAATGGCATGCTTCGGAAGGGCTTGCAGAATGGTGCGACGTCAGAATGGCATGCAGAATGCGATGACTTCAGAAGAGTGTGACTTCAGGAATGGCGTGCTTCAGAATGGTGTGACTTCAGAATGGCGTGCAGAATGGTGTGACTTCAGAATGGTTTGACTTCAGGAATGGCGTGCTTCAGAATGGTGTGACTTCAGAATGATGTGACTTCAGAATGGCGTGCAGAATGGTGTGACTTCAGAATGGTGTGTCTTCAGAATTTTGTGCCTTCAGAATGGCGTGACTTCAGAGTGGCGTGCAGAATGTTGTGACTTCAGAATAGCGTGACTTCAGAATGGCGTGCAGAATGCTGTGACTTTAGAATGGTGTGACTTCAGAATGGCGTGCCTTCAGAATGGTGTGACTTCAGAATGGCGTGACTTCAGAATGACGTGCAGAATGGTGTGACTTCAGAATGGTGTGACTTCATAATGGTGTGTCTTCAGAATTTTGTATCTTCCGAATGGCGTGACTTCAGAGTGGCGTGCAGCATTTTGTGACTTCAGAATGGCGTGACTTCAGAATGGCGTGCAGAATGCTTTGACTTTAGAATGGTGTGACTTCAGAATGGCGTGCCTTCAGAATGGTGTGACTTCAGAATGGCGTGACATCAGAATGACGTGCAGAATGGTGTGACTTCAGATTGGCGTGACTTCAGAATGGCTTGCCTCAGAATGGCGTGCAGAACGGTATGACTTCAGAATGGCGTGCAGAATGGTGTGACTTCAGAATGGTGTGACTTCAGAACGGTGTGACTACAGAACGGCGTGCAGAATCGTGTGTCTTCAGAATGGTGTGACTTCAGAATGGTGTGACTTCAGAATGGCATACAGAATGTTGTTACTCAGAATGGTGTGACTTCGGAATGGTGTGACTTCAGAACGACGTGCTGAATGGTGTGACTTCAGAATGGTGTGACTTTAGAATGGTGTGACTTCAGAACGGCATGACTTCATAACGGCGTGCAGAATCGTGTGTCTTCAGAATGGTGTGACTTCAGAATCTTGTGACTTCAGAATGGTGTGGCTTCAGAACGACATGCAGAATGGTGTGACTTCAGAATGGTTGCACTTCAGAATGGCGTGCAGAATGGTGTGACTTCAGAACGACGTGCAGAATGGTGTGACTTCAGAAAGGTGTGACTTCAGAATGACGTGCAGAATGATGTGACTTCAGAATGGTGTGACTTTGGAATGGTGTGACTTCAGAACGGCGTGACTTCATAACGGCGTGCAGAATCTTGTGTCTTCAGAATGGTGTGACTTCAGAATCGTGTGACTTCAGAATGGTTGGACTTCAGAACGACGTGCAGAATGGTGTGACTTCAGAATTGTGTGAATTCAGGAATGGCGTGCTTCAGAATGGTGTGACTTCAGAATGGTGTGATTTCAGAATGGTGTGACTTCAGAATGGCGTGCAGAATGGTGTGACTTCACAATGGTGTGACTTCAGAATGGTGTGACTTCAGAATGGCATGCAGAATGGTGTGACTTCAGAATAGTGTGACTTCAGAATGGCGTGCAGAATGGTGTGACTTCAGAATGACGTGCAGAATGTTGTGACTTCAGAATGGCGTGACTTCAGAATGGCGTGCAGAATGGTGTGGCTTGAGAACGACATGCAGAATGGTGTGACTTCAGAATGGTTTGACTTCAGAACGACGTGCAGAATGGTGTGACTTCAGAATGGTGTGACTTCAGAATGGCGTGCAGAATGGTGTGACTTCAGAACGGTCTGACTTCAGAATGGCGTGCAGAATGGTGTGACTTCAGAATGGTGTGACTTCAGAATGGCATGCAGAATGTTGTGACTCAGAATGGTGTGACTTCAGAATGGCGTGACTTCAGAATGGCATGCAGAATGCAGTGACTTCAGAATGGTGTGACTTCCGAATGGCGTGCCTTCAGAATGGCGTGACTTCAGAATGGCCTGCTTCAGAATAGCGTGCAGAATGGTGTGACTTCAGAATGGCGTGACTTCAGAATGACGTGCAGAATGGTGTGACTTCAGATTGGCGTGACTTCAGAATGGCGTGACTTCAGAATGGCTTGCCTCAGAATGGCGTGACTTCAGAATGGCCTGCTTCAGAATAGCGTGCAGAATGGTGTGACTTCAGAATGGCGTGACTTCAGAATGACCTGCAGAATGGTGTGACTTCAGATTGGCGTGACTTCAGAATGGCGTGACTTCAGAATGGCTTGCCTCAGAATGGCGTGCAGAACCTTGTGACTTCAGAATGGCGTGACTTCAGAACAACGTGCTTCAGAATGGCATGCTTCAGAATGGCTTGCAGAATGGAGTGACTTCAGAATGCCGTGCAGTATGGTGTGATGTCAAAATGGCGTGCTTCAGAATGGCGTGATTCAGAATGGCATGCTTCGGAAGGGCTTGCAGAATGGTGCGACGTCAGAATGGCATGCAGAATGCGATGACTTCAGAAGAGTGTGACTTCAGGAATGGCGTGCTTCAGAATGGTGTGACTTCAGAATGGCGTGCAGAATGGTGTGACTTCAGAATGGCGTGACATCAGAATGACGTGCAGAATGGTGTGACTTCAGATTGGCGTGACTTCAGAATGGCTTGCCTCAGAATGGCGTGCAGAACGGTGTGACTTCAGAATGGCGTGCAGAATGGTGTGACTTCAGAATGGTGTGACTTCAGAATGGTGTGACTTCAGAACGGTGTGACTACAGAACGGCGTGCAGAATCGTGTGTCTTCAGAATGGTGTGACTTCAGAATGGTGTGACTTCAGAATGGCATACAGAATGTTGTTACTCAGAATGGTGTGACTTCGGAATGGTGTGACTTCAGAACGACGTGCTGAATGGTGTGACTTCAGAATGGTGTGACTTTAGAATGGTGTGACTTCAGAACGGCATGACTTCATAACGGCGTGCAGAATCGTGTGTCTTCAGAATGGTGTGACTTCAGAATCTTGTGACTTCAGAATGGTGTGGCTTCAGAACGACATGCAGAATGGTGTGACTTCAGAATGGTTGCACTTCAGAACGACGTGCAGAATGGTGTGACTTCAGAATGGTGTGACTTCAGAATGGCGTGCAGAATGGTGTGACTTCAGAATGGTGTGACTTCAGAACGACTTGCAGAATGGTGTGACTTCAGAATGGTGTGACTTCAGAATGGCGTGCAGATTGGTGTGACTTCAGAATGGTGAGACTTCAGAATGGCGTGCAGAATGGTGTGACTTCAGAATGATGTGACTTCAGAATGGCATGCAGAATGGTGTGACTTCAGAATGACGTGCAGAATGGTGTGACTTCAGAATGGCGTGACTTCAGAATGGCGTGCAGAATGGTGTGACTTCAGAACGACGTGCAGAATGGTGTGACTTCAGAAAGGTGTGACTTCAGAATGACGTGCAGAATGATGTGACTTCAGAATGGTGTGACTTTAGAAAGGTGTGACTTCAGAACGGCGTGACTTCATAACGGCGTGCAGAATCTTGTGTCTTCAGAATGGTGTGACTTCAGAATCGTGTGACTTCAGAATGGTTGGACTTCAGAACGACGTGCAGAATGGTGTGACTTCAGAATTGTGTGAATTCAGGAATGGCGTGCTTCAGAATGGTGTGACTTCAGAATGGTGTGATTTCAGAATGGTGTGACTTCGTAATGGCGTGCAGAATGGTGTGACTTCACAATGGTGTGACTTCAGAATGGTGTGACTTCAGAATGGCATGCAGAATGGTGTGACTTCAGAATAGTGTGACTTCAGAATGGCGTGCAGAATGGTGTGACTTCAGAATGACGTGCAGAATGTTGTGACTTCAGAATGGCGTGACTTCAGAATGGCGTGCAGAATGGTGTGGCTTGAGAACGACATGCAGAATGGTGTGACTTCAGAATGGTTTGACTTCAGAACGACGTGCAGAATGGTGTGACTTCAGAATGGTGTGACTTCAGAATGGCGTGCAGAATGGTGTGACTTCAGAACGGTCTGACTTCAGAATGGCGTGCAGAATGGTGTGACTTCAGAATGGTGTGACTTCAGAATGGCATGCAGAATGTTGTGACTCAGAATGGTGTGACTTCAGAATGGCGTGACTTCAGAATGGCATGCAGAATGCAGTGACTTCAGAATGGTGTGACTTCCGAATGGCGTGCCTTCAGAATGGCGTGACTTCAGAATGGCCTGCTTCAGAATAGCGTGCAGAATGGTGTGACTTCAGAATGGCGTGACTTCAGAATGACGTGCAGAATGGTGTGACTTCAGATTGGCGTGACTTCAGAATGGCGTGACTTCAGAATGGCTTGCCTCAGAATGGCGTGCAGAACCTTGTGACTTCAGAATGGCGTGACTTCAGAACAACGTGCTTCAGAATGGCATGCTTCAGAATGGCTTGCAGAATGGAGTGACTTCAGAATGCCGTGCAGTATGGTGTGAAGTCAAAATGGCGTGCTTCAGAATGGCGTGATTCAGAATGGCATGCTTCGGAAGGGCTTGCAGAATGGTGCGACGTCAGAATGGCATGCAGAATGCGATGACTTCAGAAGAGTGTGACTTCAGGAATGGCGTGCTTCAGAATGGTGTGACTTCAGAATGGCGTGCAGAATGGTGTGACTTCAGAATGGTTTGACTTCAGGAATGGCGTGCTTCAGAATGGTGTGACTTCAGAATGATGTGACTTCAGAATGGCGTGCAGAATGGTGTGACTTCAGAATGGTGTGTCTTCAGAATTTTGTGCCTTCAGAATGGCGTGACTTCAGAGTGGCGTGCAGAATGTTGTGACTTCAGAATAGCGTGACTTCAGAATGGCGTGCAGAATGCTGTGACTTTAGAATGGTGTGACTTCAGAATGGCGTGCCTTCAGAATGGCGTGACTTCAGAATGGCGTGACTTCAGAATGACGTGCAGAATGGTGTGACTTCAGATTGGCGTGACTTCAGAATGGCTTGCCTCAGAATGGCGTGCAGAACGGTGTGACTTCAGAATGGCGTGCCTTCAGAATGGTGTGACTTCAGAATGGCGTGACTTCAGAATGACGTGCAGAATGGTGTGACTTCAGATTGGCGTGACTTCAGAATGGCTTGCCTCAGAATGGCGTGCAGAACGGTGTGACTTCAGAATGGCGTGCAGAATGGTGTGACTTCAGAATGGTGTGACTTCATAATGGTGTGTCTTCAGAATTTTGTATCTTCCGAATGGCGTGACTTCAGAGTGGCGTGCAGCATTTTGTGACTTCAGAATGGCGTGACTTCAGAATGGCGTGCAGAATGCTGTGACTTTAGAATGGTGTGACTTCAGAATGGCGTGCCTTCAGAATGGTGTGACTTCAGAATGGCGTGACATCAGAATGACGTGCAGAATGGTGTGACTTCAGATTGGCGTGACTTCAGAATGGCTTGCCTCAGAATGGCGTGCAGAACGGTGTGACTTCAGAATGGCGTGCAGAATGGTGTGACTTCAGAAAGGTGTGACTTCAGAATGGTGTGACTTCAGAACGGTGTGACTACAGAACAGCATGCAGAATCGTGTGTCTTCAGAATGGTGTGACTTCAGAATGGTGTGACTTCAGAATGTTGTGACTTCAGAATGGGGTGACTTCAGAATGGCATACAGAATGTTGTTACTCAGAATGGTGTGACTTCGGAATGGTGTGACTTCAGAACGACGTGCTGAATGGTGTGACTTCAGAATGGTGTGACTTCAGAATGGCGTGCAGATTGGTGTGACTTCAGAATGGTGAGACTTCAGAATGGCGTGCAGAATGGTGTGACTTCAAAATGATGTGATTTCAGAATGGCATGCAGAATGGTGTGACTTCAAAATGACGTGCAGAATGGTGTGACTTCAGAATGGCGTGCAGAATGGTGTGGCTTGAGAACGACATGCAGAATGGTGTGACTTCAGAATGGTTTGACTTCAGAACGACGTGCAGAATGGTGTGACTTCAGAATGGTGTGACTTCAGAATGGCGTGCAGAATGGTGTGACTTCAGAACGGTCTGACTTCAGAATGGCGTGCAGAATGGTGTGACTTCAGAATGGTGTGACTTCAGAATGGCATGCAGAATGTTGTGACTCAGAATGGTGTGACTTCAAAATGGCGTGACTTCAGAATGGCATGCAGAATGCAGTGACTTCAGAATGGTGTGACTTCCGAATGGCGTGCCTTCAGAATGGCGTGACTTCAGAATGGCCTGCTTCAGAATAGCGTGCAGAATGGTGTGACTTCAGAATGGCGTGACTTCAGAATGACGTGCAGAATGGTGTGACTTCAGATTGGCGTGACTTCAGAATGGCGTGACTTCAGAATGGCTTGCCTCAGAATGGCGTGCAGAACCTTGTGACTTCAGAATGGCGTGACTTCAGAACAACGTGCTTCAGAATGGCATGCTTCAGAATGGCTTGCAGAATGGAGTGACTTCAGAATGCTGTGCAGTATGGTGTGATGTCAAAATGGCGTGCTTCAGAATGGCGTGATTCAGAATGGCATGCTTCGGAAGGGCTTGCAGAATGGTGCGACGTCAGAATGGCATGCAGAATGCGATGACTTCAGAAGAGTGTGACTTCAGGAATGGCGTGCTTCAGAATGGTGTGACTTCAGAATGGCGTGCAGAATGGTGTGACTTCAGAATGGTTTGACTTCAGGAATGGCATGCTTCAGAATGGTGTGACTTCAGAATGATGTGACTTCAGAATGGCGTGCAGAATGGTGTGACTTCAGAATGGTGTGTCTTCAGAATTTTGTGCCTTCAGAATGGCGTGACTTCAGAGTGGCGTGCAGAATGTTGTGACTTCAGAATAGCGTGACTTCAGAATGGCGTGTAGAATGCTGTGACTTTAGAATGGTGTGACTTCAGAATGGCGTGCCTTCAGAATGGTGTGACTTCAGAATGGCGTGACTTCAGAATGACGTGCAGAATGGTGTGACTTCAGAATGGTGTGACTTCATAATGGTGTGTCTTCAGAATTTTGTATCTTCCGAATGGCGTGACTTCAGAGTGGCGTGCAGCATTTTGTGACTTCAGAATGGCGTGACTTCAGAATGGCGTGCAGAATGCTGTGACTTTAGAATGGTGTGACTTCAGAATGGCGTGCCTTCAGAATGGTGTGACTTCAGAATGGCGTGACATCAGAATGACGTGCAGAATGGTGTGACTTCAGATTGTGTGACTTCAGAATGGCTTGCCTCAGAATGGCGTGCAGAACGGTGTGACTTCAGAATGGTGTGACTTCAGAATGGCATACAGAATGTTGTTACTCAGAATGGTGTGACTGCGGAATGGTGTGACTTCAGAACGACGTGCTGAATGGTGTGACTTCAGAATGGTGTGACTTCAGAATGGCGTGCAGATTGGTGTGACTTCAGAATGGTGAGACTTCAGAATGGCGTGCAGAATGGTGTGACTTCAAAATGATGTGATTTCAGAATGGCATGCAGAATGGTGTGACTTCAAAATGACGTGCAGAATGGTGTGACTTCAGAATGGCGTGACTTCAGAATGGCGTGCAGAATGGTGTGACTTCAGAACGACGTGCAGAATGGTGTGACTTCAGAAAGGTGTGACTTCAGAATGGCGTGCAGAATGATGTGACTTCAGGAATGGCGTGCTACAGAATGGCGTGCTTCAGAATGGCGTGCAGAATGGTCTGAATTCAGAATGGCTTGACTTCAGCAATGGCGTGCTTCAGAATGGCGTGATTTCAGAATGGCATGCACAATGTTGTGACTTCAGAATGTTTTGTCTTCAGAATGGTGTGACTTCAGAATGGCGTGCAGAATGGTGTGACTTCACAATGGTGTGACTTCAGAATGTTGTGACTTCAGAATGGCATGCAGAATGGTGTGACTTCAGAATGGTCTGACTTCAGAATGGCGTGCAGAATGGTGAGACTTCAGAATGGCGTGACTTCAGAATGGCGTGCAGAAGCGTGTGACTTCAGAACGACATGCAGAATGCTGTGACTTCAGAATGGTGTGACTTCAGAACAACGTGCAGAATGGTTTGACTTCAGAATGGCATACAGAATGTTGTTACTCAGAATGGTGTGACTTCGGAATGGTGTGACTTCAGAACGACGTGCTGAATGGTGTGACTTCAGAATGGTGTGACTTTAGAATGGTGTGACTTCAGAACGGCGTGACTTCATAACGGCGTGCAGAATCGTGTGTCTTCAGAATGGTGTGACTTCAGAATCTTGTGACTTCAGAATGGTGTGGCTTCAGAACGACATGCAGAATGGTGTGACTTCAGAATGGTTGCACTTCAGAACGACGTGCAGAATGGTGTGACTTCAGAATGGTGTGACTTCAGAATGGCGTGCAGAATGGTGTGACTTCAGAATGGTGTGACTTCAGAACGACGTGCAGAATGGTGTGACTTCAGAATGGTGTGACTTCAGAATGGCGTGCATATTGGTGTGACTTCAGAATGGTGAGACTTCAGAATGGCGTGCAGAATGGTGTGACTTCAGAATGATGTGACTTCAGAATGGCATGCAGAATGGTGTGACTTCAGAATGACGTGCAGAATGGTGTGACTTCAGAATGGCGTGACTTCAGAATGGCGTGCAGAATGGTGTGACTTCAGAACGACGTGCAGAATGGTGTGACTTCAGAAAGGTGTGACTTCAGAATGACGTGCAGAATGATGTGACTTCAGAATGGTGTGACTTTAGAATGGTGTGACTTCAGAACGGCGTGACTTCATAACGGCGTGCAGAATCTTGTGTCTTCAGAATGGTGTGACTGCAGAATCGTGTGACTTCAGAATGGTTGGACTTCAGAACGACGTGCAGAATGGTGTGACTTCAGAATTGTGTGAATTCAGGAATGGCGTGCTTCAGAATGGTGTGACTTCAGAATGGTGTGATTTCAGAATGGTGTGACTTCAGAATGGCGTGCAGAATGGTGTGACTTCACAATGGTGTGACTTCAGAATAGTGTGACTTCAGAATGGCGTGCAGAATGGTGTGACTTCAGAATGACGTGCAGAATGTTGTGACTTCAGAATGGCGTGACTTTAGAATGGCGTGCAGAATGGTGTGGCTTGAGAACGACATGCAGAATGGTGTGACTTCAGAATGGTTTGACTTCAGAACGACGTGCAGAATGGTGTGACTTCAGAATGGTGTGACTTCAGAATGGCGTGCAGAATGGTGTGACTTCAGAACGGTCTGACTTCAGAATGGCGTGCAGAATGGTGTGACTTCAGAATGGTGTGACTTCAGAATGGCATGCAGAATGTTGTGACTCAGAATGGTGTGACTTCAGAATGGCGTGACTTCAGAATGGCATGCAGAATGCAGTGACTTCAGAATGGTGTGACTTCCGAATGGCGTGCCTTCAGAATGGCGTGACTTCAGAATGGCCTGCTTCAGAATAGCGTGCAGAATGGTGTGACTTCAGAATGGCGTGACTTCAGAATGACCTGCAGAATGGTGTGACTTCAGATTGGCGTGACTTCAGAATGGCGTGACTTCAGAATGGCTTGCCTCAGAATGGCGTGCAGAACCTTGTGACTTCAGAATGGCGTGACTTCAGAACAACGTGCTTCAGAATGGCATGCTTCAGAATGGCTTGCAGAATGGAGTGACTTCAGAATGCCGTGCAGTATGGTGTGATGTCAAAATGGCGTGCTTCAGAATGGCGTGATTCAGAATGGCATGCTTCGGAAGGGCTTGCAGAATGGTGCGACGTCAGAATGGCATGCAGAATGCGATGACTTCAGAAGAGTGTGACTTCAGGAATGGCGTGCTTCAGAATGGTGTGACTTCAGAATGGCGTGCAGAATGGTGTGACTTCAGAATGGTTTGACTTCAGGAATGGCGTGCTTCAGAATGGTGTGACATCAGAATGATGTGACTTCAGAATGGCGTGCAGAATGGTGTGACTTCAGAATGGTGTGTCTTCAGAATTTTGTGCCTTCAGAATGGCGTGACTTCAGAGTGGCGTGCAGAATGTTGTGACTTCAGAATAGCGTGACTTCAGAATGGCGTGCAGAATGCTGTGACTTTAGAATGGTGTGACTTCAGAATGGCGTGCCTTCAGAATGGTGTGACTTCAGAATGGCGTGACTTCAGAATGACGTGCAGAATGGTGTGACTTCAGATTGGCGTGACTTCAGAATGGCTTGCCTCAGAGTGGCGTGCAGAACGGTGTGACTTCAGAATGGCGTGCAGAATGGTGTGACTTCAGAATGGTGTGACTTCATAATGGTGTGTCTTCAGAATTTTGTATCTTCCGAATGGCGTGACTTCAGAGTGGCGTGCAGCATTTTGTGACTTCAGAATGGCGTGACTTCAGAATGGCGTGCAGAATGCTGTGACTTTAGAATGGTGTGACTTCAGAATGGCGTGCCTTCAGAATGGTGTGACTTCAGAATGGCGTGACATCAGAATGACGTGCAGAATGGTGTGACTCCAGATTGGCGTGACTTCAGAATGGCTTGCCTCAGAATGGCGTGCAGAACGGTGTGACTTCAGAATGGCGTGCAGAATGGTGTGACTTCAGAATGGTGTGACTTCAGAATGGTGTGACTTCAGAACGGTGTGACTACAGAACGGCATGCAGAATCGTGTGTCTTCAGAATGGTGTGACTTCAGAATGGTGTGACTTCAGAATGTTGTGACTTCAGAATGGGGTGACTTCAGAATGGCATACAGAATGTTGTTACTCAGAATGGTGTGACTTCGGAATGGTGTGACTTCAGAACGACGTGCTGAATGGTGTGACTTCAGAATGGTGTGACTTCAGAATGGCGTGCAGATTGGTGTGACTTCAGAATGGTGAGACTTCAGAATGGCGTGCAGAATGGTGTGACTTCAAAATGATGTGATTTCAGAATGGCATGCAGAATGGTGTGACTTCAAAATGACGTGCAGAATGGTGTGACTTCAGAATGGCGTGCAGAATGGTGTGGCTTGAGAACGACATGCAGAATGGTGTGACTTCAGAATGGTTTGACTTCAGAACGACGTGCAGAATGGTGTGACTTCAGAATGGTGTGACTTCAGAATGGCGTGCAGAATGGTATGACTTCAGAACGGTCTGACTTCAGAATGGCGTGCAGAATGGTGTGACTTCAGAATGGTGTGACTTCAGAATGGCATGCAGAATGTTGTGACTCAGAATGGTGTGACTTCAAAATGGCGTGACTTCAGAATGGCATGCAGAATGCAGTGACTTCAGAATGGTGTGACTTCCGAATGGCGTGCCTTCAGAATGGCGTGACTTCAGAATGGCCTGCTTCAGAATAGCGTGCAGAATGGTGTGACTTCAGAATGGCGTGACTTCAGAATGACGTGCAGAATGGTGTGACTTCAGATTGGCGTGACTTCAGAATGGCGTGACTTCAGAATGGCTTGCCTCAGAATGGCGTGCAGAACGTTGTGACTTCAGAATGGCATGACTTCAGAACAACGTGCTTCAGAATGGCATGCTTCAGAATGGCTTGCAGAATGGAGTGACTTCAGAATGCTGTGCAATATGGTGTGATGTCAAAATGGCGTGCTTCAGAATGGCGTGATTCAGAATGGCATGCTTCGGAAGGGCTTGCAGAATGGTGCGACGTCAGAATGGCATGCAGAATGCGATGACTTCAGAAGAGTGTGACTTCAGGAATGGCGTGCTTCAGAATGGTGTGACTTCAGAATGGCGTGCAGAATGGTGTGACTTCAGAATGGTTTGACTTCAGGAATGGCGTGCTTCAGAATGGTGTGACTTCAGAATGATGTGACTTCAGAATGGCGTGCAGAATGGTGTGACTTAAGAATGGTGTGTCTTCAGAATTTTGTGCCTTCAGAATGGCGTGACTTCAGAGTGGCGTGCAGAATGTTGTGACTTCAGAATAGCGTGACTTCAGAATGGCGTGCAGAATGCTGTGACTTTAGAATGGTGTGACTTCAGAATGGCGTGCCTTCAGAATGGTGTGACTTCAGAATGGCGTGACTTCAGAATGACGTGCAGAATGGTGTGACTTCAGAATGGTGTGACTTCATAATGGTGTGTCTTCAGAATTTTGTATCTTCCGAATGGCGTGACTTCAGAGTGGCGTGCAGCATTTTGTGACTTCAGAATGGCGTGACTTCAGAATGGCGTGCAGAATGCTGTGACTTTAGAATGGTGTGACTTCAGAATGGCGTGCCTTCAGAATGGTGTGACTTCAGAATGGCGTGACATCAGAATGACGTGCAGAATGGTGTGACTTCAGATTGGCGTGACTTCAGAATGGCTTGCCTCAGAATGGCGTGCAGAACGGTATGACTTCAGAATGGCGTGCAGAATGGTGTGACTTCAGAATGGTGTGACTTCAGAACGGTGTGACTACAGAACGGCGTGCAGAATCGTGTGTCTTCAGAATGGTGTGACTTCAGAATGGTGTGACTTCAGAATGGCATACAGAATGTTGTTACTCAGAATGGTGTGACTTCGGAATGGTGTGACTTCAGAACGACGTGCTGAATGGTGTGACTTCAGAATGGTGTGACTTTAGAATGGTGTGACTTCAGAACGGCATGACTTCATAACGGCGTGCAGAATCGTGTGTCTTCAGAATGGTGTGACTTCAGAATCTTGTGACTTCAGAATGGTGTGGCTTCAGAACGACATGCAGAATGGTGTGACTTCAGAATGGTTGCACTTCAGAATGGCGTGCAGAATGGTGTGACTTCAGAACGACGTGCAGAATGGTGTGACTTCAGAAAGGTGTGACTTCAGAATGACGTGCAGAATGATGTGACTTCAGAATGGTGTGACTTTGGAATGGTGTGACTTCAGAACGGCGTGACTTCATAACGGCGTGCAGAATCTTGTGTCTTCAGAATGGTGTGACTTCAGAATCGTGTGACTTCAGAATGGTTGGACTTCAGAACGACGTGCAGAATGGTGTGACTTCAGAATTGTGTGAATTCAGGAATGGCGTGCTTCAGAATGGTGTGACTTCAGAATGGTGTGATTTCAGAATGGTGTGACTTCAGAATGGCGTGCAGAATGGTGTGACTTCACAATGGTGTGACTTCAGAATGGTGTGACTTCAGAATGGCATGCAGAATGGTGTGACTTCAGAATAGTGTGACTTCAGAATGGCGTGCAGAATGGTGTGACTTCAGAATGACGTGCAGAATGTTGTGACTTCAGAATGGCGTGACTTCAGAATGGCGTGCAGAATGGTGTGGCTTGAGAACGACATGCAGAATGGTGTGACTTCAGAATGGTTTGACTTCAGAACGACGTGCAGAATGGTGTGACTTCAGAATGGTGTGACTTCAGAATGGCGTGCAGAATGGTGTGACTTCAGAACGGTCTGACTTCAGAATGGCGTGCAGAATGGTGTGACTTCAGAATGGTGTGACTTCAGAATGGCATGCAGAATGTTGTGACTCAGAATGGTGTGACTTCAGAATGGCGTGACTTCAGAATGGCATGCAGAATGCAGTGACTTCAGAATGGTGTGACTTCCGAATGGCGTGCCTTCAGAATGGCGTGACTTCAGAATGGCCTGCTTCAGAATAGCGTGCAGAATGGTGTGACTTCAGAATGGCGTGACTTCAGAATGACGTGCAGAATGGTGTGACTTCAGATTGGCGTGACTTCAGAATGGCGTGACTTCAGAATGGCTTGCCTCAGAATGGCGTGACTTCAGAATGGCCTGCTTCAGAATAGCGTGCAGAATGGTGTGACTTCAGAATGGCGTGACTTCAGAATGACCTGCAGAATGGTGTGACTTCAGATTGGCGTGACTTCAGAATGGCGTGACTTCAGAATGGCTTGCCTCAGAATGGCGTGCAGAACCTTGTGACTTCAGAATGGCGTGACTTCAGAACAACGTGCTTCAGAATGGCATGCTTCAGAATGGCTTGCAGAATGGAGTGACTTCAGAATGCCGTGCAGTATGGTGTGATGTCAAAATGGCGTGCTTCAGAATGGCGTGATTCAGAATGGCATGCTTCGGAAGGGCTTGCAGAATGGTGCGACGTCAGAATGGCATGCAGAATGCGATGACTTCAGAAGAGTGTGACTTCAGGAATGGCGTGCTTCAGAATGGTGTGACTTCAGAATGGCGTGCAGAATGGTGTGACTTCAGAATGGCGTGACATCAGAATGACGTGCAGAATGGTGTGACTTCAGATTGGCGTGACTTCAGAATGGCTTGCCTCAGAATGGCGTGCAGAACGGTGTGACTTCAGAATGGCGTGCAGAATGGTGTGACTTCAGAATGGTGTGACTTCAGAATGGTGTGACTTCAGAACGGTGTGACTACAGAACGGCGTGCAGAATCGTGTGTCTTCAGAATGGTGTGACTTCAGAATGGTGTGACTTCAGAATGGCATACAGAATGTTGTTACTCAGAATGGTGTGACTTCGGAATGGTGTGACTTCAGAACGACGTGCTGAATGGTGTGACTTCAGAATGGTGTGACTTTAGAATGGTGTGACTTCAGAACGGCATGACTTCATAACGGCGTGCAGAATCGTGTGTCTTCAGAATGGTGTGACTTCAGAATCTTGTGACTTCAGAATGGTGTGGCTTCAGAACGACATGCAGAATGGTGTGACTTCAGAATGGTTGCACTTCAGAACGACGTGCAGAATGGTGTGACTTCAGAATGGTGTGACTTCAGAATGGCGTGCAGAATGGTGTGACTTCAGAATGGTGTGACTTCAGAACGACTTGCAGAATGGTGTGACTTCAGAATGGTGTGACTTCAGAATGGCGTGCAGATTGGTGTGACTTCAGAATGGTGAGACTTCAGAATGGCGTGCAGAATGGTGTGACTTCAGAATGATGTGACTTCAGAATGGCATGCAGAATGGTGTGACTTCAGAATGACGTGCAGAATGGTGTGACTTCAGAATGGCGTGACTTCAGAATGGCGTGCAGAATGGTGTGACTTCAGAACGACGTGCAGAATGGTGTGACTTCAGAAAGGTGTGACTTCAGAATGACGTGCAGAATGATGTGACTTCAGAATGGTGTGACTTTAGAAAGGTGTGACTTCAGAACGGCGTGACTTCATAACGGCGTGCAGAATCTTGTGTCTTCAGAATGGTGTGACTTCAGAATCGTGTGACTTCAGAATGGTTGGACTTCAGAACGACGTGCAGAATGGTGTGACTTCAGAATTGTGTGAATTCAGGAATGGCGTGCTTCAGAATGGTGTGACTTCAGAATGGTGTGATTTCAGAATGGTGTGACTTCGTAATGGCGTGCAGAATGGTGTGACTTCACAATGGTGTGACTTCAGAATGGTGTGACTTCAGAATGGCATGCAGAATGGTGTGACTTCAGAATAGTGTGACTTCAGAATGGCGTGCAGAATGGTGTGACTTCAGAATGACGTGCAGAATGTTGTGACTTCAGAATGGCGTGACTTCAGAATGGCGTGCAGAATGGTGTGGCTTGAGAACGACATGCAGAATGGTGTGACTTCAGAATGGTTTGACTTCAGAACGACGTGCAGAATGGTGTGACTTCAGAATGGTGTGACTTCAGAATGGCGTGCAGAATGGTGTGACTTCAGAACGGTCTGACTTCAGAATGGCGTGCAGAATGGTGTGACTTCAGAATGGTGTGACTTCAGAATGGCATGCAGAATGTTGTGACTCAGAATGGTGTGACTTCAGAATGGCGTGACTTCAGAATGGCATGCAGAATGCAGTGACTTCAGAATGGTGTGACTTCCGAATGGCGTGCCTTCAGAATGGCGTGACTTCAGAATGGCCTGCTTCAGAATAGCGTGCAGAATGGTGTGACTTCAGAATGGCGTGACTTCAGAATGACGTGCAGAATGGTGTGACTTCAGATTGGCGTGACTTCAGAATGGCGTGACTTCAGAATGGCTTGCCTCAGAATGGCGTGCAGAACCTTGTGACTTCAGAATGGCGTGACTTCAGAACAACGTGCTTCAGAATGGCATGCTTCAGAATGGCTTGCAGAATGGAGTGACTTCAGAATGCCGTGCAGTATGGTGTGAAGTCAAAATGGCGTGCTTCAGAATGGCGTGATTCAGAATGGCATGCTTCGGAAGGGCTTGCAGAATGGTGCGACGTCAGAATGGCATGCAGAATGCGATGACTTCAGAAGAGTGTGACTTCAGGAATGGCATGCTTCAGAATGGTGTGACTTCAGAATGGCGTGCAGAATGGTGTGACTTCAGAATGGTTTGACTTCAGGAATGGCGTGCTTCAGAATGGTGTGACTTCAGAATGATGTGACTTCAGAATGGCGTGCAGAATGGTGTGACTTCAGAATGGTGTGTCTTCAGAATTTTGTGCCTTCAGAATGGCGTGACTTCAGAGTGGCGTGCAGAATGTTGTGACTTCAGAATAGCGTGACTTCAGAATGGCGTGCAGAATGCTGTGACTTTAGAATGGTGTGACTTCAGAATGGCGTGCCTTCAGAATGGCGTGACTTCAGAATGGCGTGACTTCAGAATGACGTGCAGAATGGTGTGACTTCAGATTGGCGTGACTTCAGAATGGCTTGCCTCAGAATGGCGTGCAGAACGGTGTGACTTCAGAATGGCGTGCCTTCAGAATGGTGTGACTTCAGAATGGCGTGACTTCAGAATGACGTGCAGAATGGTGTGACTTCAGATTGGCGTGACTTCAGAATGGCTTGCCTCAGAATGGCGTGCAGAACGGTGTGACTTCAGAATGGCGTGCAGAATGGTGTGACTTCAGAATGGTGTGACTTCATAATGGTGTGTCTTCAGAATTTTGTATCTTCCGAATGGCGTGACTTCAGAGTGGCGTGCAGCATTTTGTGACTTCAGAATGGCGTGACTTCAGAATGGCGTGCAGAATGCTGTGACTTTAGAATGGTGTGACTTCAGAATGGCGTGCCTTCAGAATGGTGTGACTTCAGAATGGCGTGACATCAGAATGACGTGCAGAATGGTGTGACTTCAGATTGGCGTGACTTCAGAATGGCTTGCCTCAGAATGGCGTGCAGAACGGTGTGACTTCAGAATGGCGTGCAGAATGGTGTGACTTCAGAAAGGTGTGACTTCAGAATGGTGTGACTTCAGAACGGTGTGACTACAGAACAGCATGCAGAATCGTGTGTCTTCAGAATGGTGTGACTTCAGAATGGTGTGACTTCAGAATGTTGTGACTTCAGAATGGGGTGACTTCAGAATGGCATACAGAATGTTGTTACTCAGAATGGTGTGACTTCGGAATGGTGTGACTTCAGAACGACGTGCTGAATGGTGTGACTTCAGAATGGTGTGACTTCAGAATGGCGTGCAGATTGGTGTGACTTCAGAATGGTGAGACTTCAGAATGGCGTGCAGAATGGTGTGACTTCAAAATGATGTGATTTCAGAATGGCATGCAGAATGGTGTGACTTCAAAATGACGTGCAGAATGGTGTGACTTCAGAATGGCGTGCAGAATGGTGTGGCTTGAGAACGACATGCAGAATGGTGTGACTTCAGAATGGTTTGACTTCAGAACGACGTGCAGAATGGTGTGACTTCAGAATGGTGTGACTTCAGAATGGCGTGCAGAATGGTGTGACTTCAGAACGGTCTGACTTCAGAATGGCGTGCAGAATGGTGTGACTTCAGAATGGTGTGACTTCAGAATGGCATGCAGAATGTTGTGACTCAGAATGGTGTGACTTCAAAATGGCGTGACTTCAGAATGGCATGCAGAATGCAGTGACTTCAGAATGGTGTGACTTCCGAATGGCGTGCCTTCAGAATGGCGTGACTTCAGAATGGCCTGCTTCAGAATAGCGTGCAGAATGGTGTGACTTCAGAATGGCGTGACTTCAGAATGACGTGCAGAATGGTGTGACTTCAGATTGGCGTGACTTCAGAATGGCGTGACTTCAGAATGGCTTGCCTCAGAATGGCGTGCAGAACCTTGTGACTTCAGAATGGCGTGACTTCAGAACAACGTGCTTCAGAATGGCATGCTTCAGAATGGCTTGCAGAATGGAGTGACTTCAGAATGCTGTGCAGTATGGTGTGATGTCAAAATGGCGTGCTTCAGAATGGCGTGATTCAGAATGGCATGCTTCGGAAGGGCTTGCAGAATGGTGCGACGTCAGAATGGCATGCAGAATGCGATGACTTCAGAAGAGTGTGACTTCAGGAATGGCGTGCTTCAGAATGGTGTGACTTCAGAATGGCGTGCAGAATGGTGTGACTTCAGAATGGTTTGACTTCAGGAATGGCATGCTTCAGAATGGTGTGACTTCAGAATGATGTGACTTCAGAATGGCGTGCAGAATGGTGTGACTTCAGAATGGTGTGTCTTCAGAATTTTGTGCCTTCAGAATGGCGTGACTTCAGAGTGGCGTGCAGAATGTTGTGACTTCAGAATAGCGTGACTTCAGAATGGCGTGTAGAATGCTGTGACTTTAGAATGGTGTGACTTCAGAATGGCGTGCCTTCAGAATGGTGTGACTTCAGAATGGCGTGACTTCAGAATGACGTGCAGAATGGTGTGACTTCAGAATGGTGTGACTTCATAATGGTGTGTCTTCAGAATTTTGTATCTTCCGAATGGCGTGACTTCAGAGTGGCGTGCAGCATTTTGTGACTTCAGAATGGCGTGACTTCAGAATGGCGTGCAGAATGCTGTGACTTTAGAATGGTGTGACTTCAGAATGGCGTGCCTTCAGAATGGTGTGACTTCAGAATGGCGTGACATCAGAATGACGTGCAGAATGGTGTGACTTCAGATTGTGTGACTTCAGAATGGCTTGCCTCAGAATGGCGTGCAGAACGGTGTGACTTCAGAATGGTGTGACTTCAGAATGGCATACAGAATGTTGTTACTCAGAATGGTGTGACTGCGGAATGGTGTGACTTCAGAACGACGTGCTGAATGGTGTGACTTCAGAATGGTGTGACTTCAGAATGGCGTGCAGATTGGTGTGACTTCAGAATGGTGAGACTTCAGAATGGCGTGCAGAATGGTGTGACTTCAAAATGATGTGATTTCAGAATGGCATGCAGAATGGTGTGACTTCAAAATGACGTGCAGAATGGTGTGACTTCAGAATGGCGTGACTTCAGAATGGCGTGCAGAATGGTGTGACTTCAGAACGACGTGCAGAATGGTGTGACTTCAGAAAGGTGTGACTTCAGAATGGCGTGCAGAATGATGTGACTTCAGGAATGGCGTGCTACAGAATGGCGTGCTTCAGAATGGCGTGCAGAATGGTCTGAATTCAGAATGGCTTGACTTCAGCAATGGCGTGCTTCAGAATGGCGTGATTTCAGAATGGCATGCACAATGTTGTGACTTCAGAATGTTTTGTCTTCAGAATGGTGTGACTTCAGAATGGCGTGCAGAATGGTGTGACTTCACAATGGTGTGACTTCAGAATGTTGTGACTTCAGAATGGCATGCAGAATGGTGTGACTTCAGAATGGTCTGACTTCAGAATGGCGTGCAGAATGGTGAGACTTCAGAATGGCGTGACTTCAGAATGGCGTGCAGAAGCGTGTGACTTCAGAACGACATGCAGAATGCTGTGACTTCAGAATGGTGTGACTTCAGAACAACGTGCAGAATGGTTTGACTTCAGAATGGTGTGACTTCAGAATGGCATGCAGAATGGTGTGACTTCAGAATGGTGTGCAGAATGATGTCACTTCAGAATGGTGTGACTTCAGAATGGTGTGACCTCAGAACGGCGTGACTTCAGAACGGCGTGCAGAATCGTGTGTCTTCAGAATGGTGTGACTTCAGAATGGTGTGACTTCAGAATGGTGTGTCTTCAGAATTTTGTGTCTTCATCATGGCGTGACTTCAGAGCGGCGTGCAGAATGGTGTGACTTAAGAATGGCGTGACTTCAGAATGGCGTGCAGAATGCTGTGACTTCGGAATGGTGTGACTTCAGAATGGCGTGCCTTCAGAATGGCGTGTCTTCAGAATGGCGTGCAGAATGGTGTGTCTTCAGCTTGGCGTGACTTCAGAATGGCTTGCCTCAGAATGGCGTGCAGAACGGTGTGACTTCAGAAAGGTGTGACTTTAGAACGGCGTGCTTTAGAATGGCGTGACTTCATAACGGCGTGCAGAATGGTGTGACTTCAGAATGGGGTGACTTCAGAATGGCGTGCAGAACGCTGTGACTTCAGGAATGGCATGCTCCTGAATGGCGTGCTTTGAATGGCGTGCAGAATGGTGTGACTTCAGAATGGCTTGACTTCGGGAATGGCGTGCTTCAGAATGGCGTGACTTCAGAATGGCATGCAGAATGTTGTGACTTCAGAATGTTGTGATTTCACAATGGTGTGACTTCAGAATGGTGTGTCTTCAGAATGGCATGCAGAATGGTGTGACGTCAGAATGGCTTGACTTCAGAATGGCGTGCAGAATGGTGTGGCTTCAGAACGACATGCAGAATGGTGTGAGTTCAGAATGGTTTGTCTTCAGAATGACGTGCAGAATGGTGTGATTTCAGAATGGCGTGCAGAATGGTGTGACTTCAGAATGTTGTGACTTCAGAATGGTGTGACTTCAGAATGGCATGCAGAATGTTGTGACTCAGAATGGTGTGACTTCAGAATGGTGTGACTTCAGAACGACGTGCAGAATGGTGTGACTTCAGAATGGTGTGACTTCAGAATGGCGTGCAGATTGGTGTGACTTCAGAATGGTGAGACTTCAGAATGGCGTGCAGAATGGTGTGACTTCAGAATGATGTGACTTCAGAATGGCATGCAGAATGGTGTGACTTCAGAATGACGTGCAGAATGGTGTGACTTCAGAATGGTGTGACTTCAGAATGGCGTGCAGAATGGTGTGACTTCAGAACGACATGCAGAATGGTGTGACTTCAGAAAGGTGTGACTTCAGAATGGCGTGCAGAATGATGTGACTTCAGAATGGTGTGACTTTAGAATGGTGTGACTTCAGAACGGCGTGACTTCATAACGGCGTGCAGAATCTTGTGTCTTCAAAATGGTGTGACTTCAGAATCGTGTGACTTCAGAATGGTGTGGCTTCAGAACGACATGCAGAATGGTGTGACTTCAGAATGGTTGGAATTCAGAACGACGTGCAGAATGGTGTGACTTCAGAATGGTGTGACTTCAGAATGGCGTGACTTCAGAATGGTGTGCAGCATGGTGTGACTTCAGAATGTTATGACTTCAGAATGCTGTGACTTCAGAACGACGTGCAGAATGGTGTGACTTCAGAATGGCGTGACTTCAGAACGACGTGCAGAATGGTGTGACTTCAGAATGGTTGGACTTCAGAACGACGTGCAGAATGGTGTGACTTCAGAATGGTGTGACTTCAGAATGTCGTGCAGAATGGTGTGACTTCAGAAAGGTGTGACTTCAGAATGGCGTGCAGAATGATGTGACTTCAGAATGGTGTGACTTTAGAATGGTGTGACTTCAGAATGGTGTGTCTTCAGAATTTTGTGTCTTCATAATGGCGTGACTTCAGATTGGCGTGCAGAAAGGTGTAACTTCAGAATGGCGTGACTTCAGAATGGCGTGCAGAATGCTGTGACTTCAGAATGGTATGACTTCAGAATGGCGTGCCTTCAGAATGGTGTGACTTCAGAATGGCGTGCTTCAGAATGGCGTGCAGAATGGTGTGACTTCAGAATGGCGTGACTTCAGAATGACGTGCAGAATGGTGTGACTTCAGATTGGCGTGACTTCAGAATGGCTTGCCTCAGAATGGCGTGCAGAATGGTGTCACTTCAGAATGGTGTGACTTCAGAATGACGTGCAGAATGGTGTGACTTCAGAATTGTGTGAATTCAGGAATGGCGTGCTTCAGAATGGTGTGACTTCAGAATGGTGTGATTTCAGAATGGTGTGACTTCAGAATGGCGTGCAGAATGGTGTGACTTCACAATGGTGTGACTTCAGAATGGTGTGACTTCAGAATGGCATGCAGAATGGTGTGACTTCAGAATAGTGTGACTTCAGAATGGCGTGCAGAATGGTGTGACTTCAGAATGACGTGCAGAATGTTGTGACTTCAGAATGACGTGCAGAATGTTGTGACTTCAGAATGGCGTGACTTCAGAATGGCGTGCAGAATGGTGTGGCTTGAGAACGACATGCAGAATGGTGTGACTTCAGAATGGTTTGACTTCAGAACGACGTGCAGAATGGTGTGACTTCAGAATGGTGTGACTTCAGAATGGCGTGCAGAATGGTGTGACTTCAGAACGGTCTGACTTCAGAATGGCGTGCAGAATGGTGTGACTTCAGAATGGTGTGACTTCAGAATGGCATGCAGAATGTTGTGACTCAGAATGGTGTGACTTCAAAATGGCGTGACTTCAGAATGGCATGCAGAATGCAGTGACTTCAGAATGGTGTGACTTCCGAATGGCGTGCCTTCAGAATGGCGTGACTTCAGAATGGCCTGCTTCAGAATAGCGTGCAGAATGGTGTGACTTCAGAATGGCGTGACTTCAGAATGACGTGCAGAATGGTGTGACTTCAGATTGGCGTGACTTCAGAATGGCGTGACTTCAGAATGGCTTGCCTCAGAATGGCGTGCAGAACGTTGTGACTTCAGAATGGCGTGCAGAATGGTGTGACTTCAGAATGGTGTGACTTCATAATGGTGTGTCTTCAGAATTTTGTATCTTCCGAATGGCGTGACTTCAGAGTGGCGTGCAGCATTTTGTGACTTCAGAATGGCGTGACTTCAGAATGGCGTGCAGAATGCTGTGACTTTAGAATGGTGTGACTTCAGAATGGCGTGCCTTCAGAATGGTGTGACTTCAGAATGGCGTGACATCAGAATGACGTGCAGAATGGTGTGACTTCAGATTGGCGTGACTTCAGAATGGCTTGCCTCAGAATGGCGTGCAGAACGGTGTGACTTCAGAATGGCGTGCAGAATGGTGTGACTTCAGAATGGTGTGACTTCAGAATGGTGTGACTTCAGAACGGTGTGACTACAGAACGGCATGCAGAATCGTCTGTCTTCAGAATGGTGTGACTTCAGAATGGTGTGACTTCAGAATGTTGTGACTTCAGAATGGGGTGACTTCAGAATGGCATACAGAATGTTGTTACTCAGAATGGTGTGACTTCGGAATGGTGTGACTTCAGAACGACGTGCTGAATGGTGTGACTTCAGAATGGTGTGACTTCAGAATGGCGTGCAGATTGGTGTGACTTCAGAATGGTGAGACTTCAGAATGGCGTGCAGAATGGTGTGACTTCAAAATGATGTGATTTCAGAATGGCATGCAGAATGGTGTGACTTCAAAATGACGTGCAGAATGGTGTGACTTCAGAATGGCGTGCAGAATGGTGTGGCTTGAGAACGACATGCAGAATGGTGTGACTTCAGAATGGTTTGACTTTAGAACGACGTGCAGAATGGTGTGACTTCAGAATGGTGTGACTTCAGAATGGCGTGCAGAATGGTGTGACTTCAGAACGGTCTGACTTCAGAATGGCGTGCAGAATGGTGTGACTTCAGAATGGTGTGACTTCAGAATGGCATGCAGAATGTTGTGACTCAGAATGGTGTGACTTCAAAATGGCGTGACTTCAGAATGGCATGCAGAATGCAGTGACTTCAGAATGGTGTGACTTCCGAATGGCGTGCCTTCAGAATGGCGTGACTTCAGAATGGCCTGCTTCAGAATAGCGTGCAGAATGGTGTGACTTCAGAATGGCGTGACTTCAGAATGACGTGCAGAATGGTGTGACTTCAGATTGGCGTGACTTCAGAATGGCGTGACTTCAGAATGGCTTGCCTCAGAATGGCGTGCAGAACGTTGTGACTTCAGAATGGCGTGACTTCAGAACAACATGCTTCAGAATGGCATGCTTCAGAATGGCTTGCAGAATGGAGTGACTTCAGAATGCTGTGCAGTATGGTGTGATGTCAAAATGGCGTGCTTCAGAATGGCGTGATTCAGAATGGCATGCTTCGGAAGGGCTTGCAGAATGGTGCGACGTCAGAATGGCATGCAGAATGCGATGACTTCAGAAGAGTGTGACTTCAGGAATGGCGTGCTTCAGAATGGTGTGACTTCAGAATGGCGTGCAGAATGGTGTGACTTCAGAATGGTTTGACTTCAGGAATGGCATGCTTCAGAATGGTGTGACTTCAGAATGATGTGACTTCAGAATGGCGTGCAGAATGGTGTGACTTCAGAATGGTGTGTCTTCAGAATTTTGTGCCTTCAGAATGGCGTGACTTCAGAGTGGCGTGCAGAATGTTGTGACTTCAGAATAGCGTGACTTCAGAATGGCGTGTAGAATGCTGTGACTTTAGAATGGTGTGACTTCAGAATGGCGTGCCTTCAGAATGGTGTGACTTCAGAATGGCGTGACTTCAGAATGACGTGCAGAATGGTGTGACTTCAGAATGGTGTGACTTCATAATGGTGTGTCTTCAGAATTTTGTATCTTCCGAATGGCGTGACTTCAGAGTGGCGTGCAGCATTTTGTGACTTCAGAATGGCGTGACTTCAGAATGGCGTGCAGAATGCTGTGACTTTAGAATGGTGTGACTTCAGAATGGCGTGCCTTCAGAATGGTGTGACTTCAGAATGGTGTGATTTCAGAATGGTGTGACTTCATAATGGCGTGCAGAATGGTGTGACTTCACAGTGGTGTGACTTCAGAATGGTGTGACTTCAGAATGGCATGCAGAATGGTGTGACTTCAGAATAGTGTGACTTCAGAATGGCGTGCAGAATGGTGTGACTTCAGAATGACGTGCAGAATGTTGTGACTTCAGAATGGCGTGACTTCAGAATGGCGTGCAGAATGGTGTGGCTTGAGAACGACATGCAGAATGGTGTGACTTCAGAATGGTTTGACTTCAGAACGACGTGCAGAATGGTGTGACTTCAGAATGGTGTGACTTCAGAATGGCGTGCAGAATGGTGTGACTTCAGAACGGTCTGACTTCAGAATGGCGTGCAGAATGGTGTGACTTCAGAATGGTGTGACTTCAGAATGGCATGCAGAATGTTGTGACTCAGAATGGTGTGACTTCAGAATGGCGTGACTTCAGAATGGCATGCAGAATGCAGTGACTTCAGAATGGTGTGACTTCCGAATGGCGTGCCTTCAGAATGGCGTGACTTCAGAATGGCCTGCTTCAGAATAGCGTGCAGAATGGTGTGACTTCAGAATGGCGTGACTTCAGAATGACGTGCGGAATGGTGTGACTTCAGATTGGCGTGACTTCAGAATGGCGTGACTTCAGAATGGCTTGCCTCAGAATGGCGTGCAGAACGTTGTGACTTCAGAATGGCGTGACTTCAGAACAACGTGCTTCAGAATGGCATGCTTCAGAATGGCTTGCAGAATGGAGTGACTTCAGAATGCCGTGCAGTATGGTGTGATGTCAAAATGGCGTGCTTCAGAATGGCGTGATTCAGAATGGCATGCTTCGGAAGGGCTTGCAGAATGGTGCGACGTCAGAATGGCATGCAGAATGCGATGACTTCAGAAGAGTGTGACTTCAGGAATGGCGTGCTTCAGAATGGTGTGACTTCAGAATGGCGTGCAGAATGGTGTGACTTCAGAATGGTTTGACTTCAGGAATGGCGTGCTTCAGAATGGTGTGACTTCAGAATGATGTGACTTCAGAATGGCGTGCAGAATGGTGTGACTTCAGAATGGTGTGTCTTCAGAATTTTGTGCCTTCAGAATGGCGTGACCTCAGAGTGGCGTGCAGAATGTTGTGACTTCAGAATAGCGTGACTTCAGAATGGCGTGCAGAATGCTGTGACTTTAGAATGGTGTGACTTCAGAATGGCGTGACTTCAGAATGGTGTGACTTCAGATTGGCGTGACTTCAGATTGGCGTGACTTCAGAATGGCTTGCCTCAGAATGGCGTGCAGAACGGTGTGACTTCAGAATGGCGTGCAGAATGGTGTGACTTCAGAATGGTGTGACTTCATAATGGTGTGTCTTCAGAATTTTGTATCTTCCGAATGGCGTGACTTCAGAGTGGCGTGCAGCATTTTGTGACTTCAGAATGGCGTGACTTCAGAATGGCGTGCAGAATGCTGTGACTTTAGAATGGTGTGACTTCAGAATGGCGTGCCTTCAGAATGGTGTGACTTCAGAATGGCGTGACATCAGAATGACGTGCAGAATGGTGTGACTTCAGATTGGCGTGACTTCAGAATGGCTTGCCTCAGAATGGCGTGCAGAACGGTGTGACTTCAGAATGGCGTGCAGAATGGTGTGACTTCAGAATGGTGTGACTTCAGAATGGTGTGACTTCAGAACGGTGTGACTACAGAACGGCATGCAGAATCGTGTGTCTTCAGAATGGTGTGACTTCAGAATGGTGTGACTTCAGAATGTTGTGACTTCAGAATGGGGTGACTTCAGAATGGCATACAGAATGTTGTTACTCAGAATGGTGTGACTTCGGAATGGTGTGACTTCAGAACGACGTGCTGAATGGTGTGACTTCAGAATGTTGTGACTTCAGAATGGCGTGCAGATTGGTGTGACTTCAGAATGGTGAGACTTCAGAATGGCGTGCAGAATGGTGTGACTTCAAAATGATGTGATTTCAGAATGGCATGCAGAATGGTGTGACTTCAAAATGACGTGCAGAATGGTGTGACTTCAGAATGGCGTGCAGAATGGTGTGGCTTGTGAACGACATGCAGAATGGTGTGACTTCAGAATGGTTTGACTTCAGAACGACGTGCAGAATGGTGTGACTTCAGAATGGTGTGACTTCAGAATGGCGTGCAGAATGGTGTGACTTCAGAACGGTCTGACTTCAGAATGGCGTGCAGAATGGTGTGACTTCAGAATGGTGTGACTTCAGAATGGCATGCAGAATGTTGTGACTCAGAATGGTGTGACTTCAAAATGGCGTGACTTCAGAATGGCATGCAGAATGCAGTGACTTCAGAATGGTGTGACTTCCGAATGGCGTGCCTTCAGAATGGCGTGACTTCAGAATGGCCTGCTTCAGAATAGCGTGCAGAATGGTGTGACTTCAGAATGGCGTGACTTCAGAATGACGTGCAGAATGGTGTGACTTCAGATTGGCGTGACTTCAGAATGGCGTGACTTCAGAATGGCTTGCCTCAGAATGGCGTGCAGAACCTTGTGACTTCAGAATGGCGTGACTTCAGAACAACGTGCTTCAGAATGGCATGCTTCAGAATGGCTTGCAGAATGGAGTGACTTCAGAATGCTGTGCAGTATGGTGTGATGTCAAAATGGCGTGCTTCAGAATGGCGTGATTCAGAATGGCATGCTTCGGAAGGGCTTGCAGAATGGTGCGACGTCAGAATGGCATGCAGAATGCGATGACTTCAGAAGAGTGTGACTTCAGGAATGGCGTGCTTCAGAATGGTGTGACTTCAGAATGGCGTGCAGAATGGTGTGACTTCAGAATGGTTTGACTTCAGGAATGGCATGCTTCAGAATGGTGTGACTTCAGAATGATGTGACTTCAGAATGGCGTGCAGAATGGTGTGACTTCAGAATGGTGTGTCTTCAGAATTTTGTGCCTTCAGAATGGCGTGACTTCAGAGTGGCGTGCAGAATGTTGTGACTTCAGAATAGCGTGACTTCAGAATGGCGTGCAGAATGCTGTGACTTTAGAATGGTGTGACTTCAGAATGGCGTGCCTTCAGAATGGTGTGACTTCAGAATGGCGTGACTTCAGAATGACGTGCAGAATGGTGTGACTTCAGAATGGTGTGACTTCATAATGGTGTGTCTTCAGAATTTTGTATCTTCCGAATGGCGTGACTTCAGAGTGGCGTGCAGCATTTTGTGACTTCAGAATGGCGTGACTTCAGAATGGCGTGCAGAATGCTGTGACTTTAGAATGGTGTGACTTCAGAATGGCGTGCCTTCAGAATGGTGTGACTTCAGAATGGCGTGACATCAGAATGACGTGCAGAATGGTGTGACTTCAGATTGTGTGACTTCAGAATGGCTTGCCTCAGAATGGCGTGCAGAACGGTGTGACTTCAGAATGGCGTGCCTTCAGAATGGTGTGACTTCAGAATGGTGTGACTTCAGAATGGTGTGACTTCAGAACGGTGTGACTACAGAACGGCGTGCAGAATCGTGTGTCTTCAGAATGGTGTGACTTCAGAATGGTGTGACTTCAGAATGGCATACAGAATGTTGTTACTCAGAATGGTGTGACTTCGGAATGGTGTGACTTCAGAACGACGTGCTGAATGGTGTGACTTCAGAATGGTGTGACTTCAGAATGGCGTGCAGATTGGTGTGACTTCAGAATGGTGAGACTTCAGAATGGCGTGCAGAATGGTGTGACTTCAAAATGATGTGATTTCAGAATGGCATGCAAAATGGTGTGACTTCAAAATGACGTGCAGAATGGTGTGACTTCAGAATGGCGTGACTTCAGAATGGCGTGCAGAATGGTGTGACTTCAGAAAGACGTGCAGAATGGTGTGACTTCAGAAAGGTGTGACTTCAGAATGGCGTGCAGAATGATGTGACTTCAGAATGGTGTGACTTTAGAATGGTGTGACTTCAGAACGGCGTGACTTCATAACGGCGTGCAGAATCGTGTGTCTTCAGAATGGTGTGACTTCAGAATCTTGTGACTTCAGAATGGTGTGGCTTCAGAACGACATGCAGAATGGTGTGACTTCAGAATGGTTGCACTTCAGAACGACGTGCAGAATGGTGTGACTTCAGAATGGTGTGACTTCAGAATGGCGTGCAGAATGGTGTGACTTCAGAATGGTGTGACTTCAGAATGGCGTGCAGATTGGTGTGACTTCAGAATGGTGAGACTTCAGAATGGCGTGCAGAATGGTGTGACTTCAGAATGATGTGACTTCAGAATGGCATGCAGAATGGTGTGACTTCAGAATGACGTGCAGAATGGTGTGACTTCAGAATGGCGTGACTTCAGAATGGCGTGCAGAATGGTGTGACTTCAGAACGACGTGCAGAATGGTGTGACTTCAGAAAGGTGTGACTTCAGAATGACGTGCAGAATGATGTGACTTCAGAATGGTGTGACTTTAGAATGGTGTGACTTCAGAACGGCGTGACTTCATAACGGCGTGCAGAATCTTGTGTCTTCAGAATGGTGTGACTTCAGAATCGTGTGACTTCAGAATGGTTGGACTTCAGAACGACGTGCAGAATGGTGTGACTTCAGAATTGTGTGAATTCAGGAATGGCGTGCTTCAGAATGGTGTGACTTCAGAATGGTGTGATTTCAGAATGGTGTGACTTCAGAATGGCGTGCAGAATGGTGTGACTTCACAATGGTGTGACTTCAGAATGGTGTGACTTCAGAATGGCATGCAGAATGGTGTGACTTCAGAATAGTGTGACTTCAGAATGGCGTGCAGAATGGTGTGACTTCAGAATGACGTGCAGAATGTTGTGACTTCAGAATGGCGTGACTTCAGAATGGCGTGCAGAATGGTGTGGCTTGAGAACGACATGCAGAATGGTGTGACTTCAGAATGGTTTGACTTCAGAACGACGTGCAGAATGGTGTGACTTCAGAATGGTGTGACTTCAGAATGGCGTGCAGAATGGTGTGACTTCAGAACGGTCTGACTTCAGAATGGCGTGCAGAATGGTGTGACTTCAGAATGGTGTGACTTCAGAATGGCATGCAGAATGTTGTGACTCAGAATGGTGTGACTTCAGAATGGCGTGACTTCAGAATGGCATGCAGAATGCAGTGACTTCAGAATGGTGTGACTTCCGAATGGCGTGCCTTCAGAATGGCGTGACTTCAGAATGGCCTGCTTCAGAATAGCGTGCAGAATGGTGTGACTTCAGAATGGCGTGACTTCAGAATGACCTGCAGAATGGTGTGACTTCAGATTGGCGTGACTTCAGAATGGCGTGACTTCAGAATGGCTTGCCTCAGAATGGCGTGCAGAACGTTGTGACTTCAGAATGGCGTGACTTCAGAACAACGTGCTTCAGAATGGCATGCTTCAGAATGGCTTGCAGAATGGAGTGACTTCAGAATGCCGTGCAGTATGGTGTGATGTCAAAATGGCGTGCTTCAGAATGGCGTGATTCAGAATGGCATGCTTCGGAAGGGCTTGCAGAATGGTGCGACGTCAGAATGGCATGCAGAATGCGATGACTTCAGAAGAGTGTGACTTCAGGAATGGCGTGCTTCAGAATGGTGTGACTTCAGAATGGCGTGCAGAATGGTATGACTTCAGAATGGTTTGACTTCAGGAATGGCGTGCTTCAGAATGGTGTGACTTCAGAATGATGTGACTTCAGAATGGCGTGCAGAATGGTGTGACTTCAGAATGGTGTGTCTTCAGAATTTTGTGCCTTCAGAATGGCGTGACTTCAGAGTGGCGTGCAGAATGTTGTGACTTCAGAATAGCGTGACTTCAGAATGGCGTGCAGAATGCTGTGACTTTAGAATGGTGTGACTTCAGAATGGCGTGCCTTCAGAATGGTGTGACTTCAGAATGGCGTGACTTCAGAATGACGTGCAGAATGGTGTGACTTCAGATTGGCGTGACTTCAGAATGGCTTGCCTCAGAATGGCGTGCAGAACGGTGTGACTTCAGAATGGCGTGCAGAATGGTGTGACTTCAGAATGGTGTGACTTCAGAATGGTGTGACTTCAGAACGGTGTGACTACAGAACGGCGTGCAGAATCGTGTGTCTTCAGAATGGTGTGACTTCAGAATGGTGTGACTTCAGAATGGCATACAGAATGTTGTTACTCAGAATGGTGTGACTTCGGAATGGTGTGACTTCAGAACGACGTGCTGAATGGTGTGACTTCAGAATGGTGTGACTTCAGAATGGCGTGCAGATTGGTGTGACTTCAGAATGGTGAGACTTCAGAATGGCGTGCAGAATGGTGTGACTTCAAAATGATGTGATTTCAGAATGGCATGCAGAATGGTGTGACTTCAAAATGACGTGCAGAATGGTGTGACTTCAGAATGGCGTGACTTCAGAATGGCGTGCAGAATGGTGTGACTTCAGAACGACGTGCAGAATGGTGTGACTTCAGAAAGGTGTGACTTCAGAATGGCGTGCAGAATGATGTGACTTCAGAATGGTGTGACTTTTGAATGGTGTGACTTCAGAACGGCGTGACTTCATAACGGCGTGCAGAATCGTGTGTCTTCAGAATGGTGTGACTTCAGAATCTTGTGACTTCAGAATGGTGTGGCTTCAGAACGACATGCAGAATGGTGTGACTTCAGAATGGTTGCACTTCAGAACGACGTGCAGAATGGTGTGACTTCAGAATGGTGTGACTTCAGAATGGCGTGCAGAATGGTGTGACTTCAGAATGGTGTGACTTCAGAACGACGTGCAGAATGGTGTGACTTCAGAATGGTGTGACTTCAGAATGGCGTGCAGATTGGTGTGACTTCAGAATGGTGAGACTTCAGAATGGCGTGCAGAATGGTGTGACTTCAGAATGATGTGACTTCAGAATGGCATGCAGAATGGTGTGACTTCAGAATGACGTGCAGAATGGTGTGACTTCAGAATGGCGTGACTTCAGAATGGCGTGCAGAATGGTGTGACTTCAGAACGACGTGCAGAATGGTGTGACTTCAGAAAGGTGTGACTTCAGAATGACGTGCAGAATGATGTGACTTCAGAATGGTGTGACTTTAGAATGGTGTGACTTCAGAACGGCGTGACTTCATAACGGCGTGCAGAATCTTGTGTCTTCAGAATGGTGTGACTTCAGAATCGTGTGACTTCAGAATGGTTGGACTTCAGAACGACGTGCAGAATGGTGTGACTTCAGAATTGTGTGAATTCAGGAATGGCGTGCTTCAGAATGGTGTTACTTCAGAATGGTGTGATTTCAGAATGGTGTGACTTCAGAATGGCGTGCAGAATGGTGTGACTTCACAATGGTGTGACTTCAGAATGGTGTGACTTCAGAATGGCATGCAGAATGGTGTGACTTCAGAATAGTGTGACTTCAGAATGGCGTGCAGAATGGTGTGACTTCAGAATGACGTGCAGAATGTTGTGACTTCAGAATGGCGTGACTTCAGAATGGCGTGCAGAATGGTGTGGCTTGAGAACGACATGCAGAATGGTGTGACTTCAGAATGGTTTGACTTCAGAACGACGTGCAGAATGGTGTGACTTCAGAATGGTGTGACTTCAGAATGGCGTGCAGAATGGTGTGACTTCAGAACGGTCTGACTTCAGAATGGCGTGCAGAATGGTGTGACTTCAGAATGGTGTGACTTCAGAATGGCATGCAGAATGTTGTGACTCAGAATGGTGTGACTTCAAAATGGCGTGACTTCAGAATGGCATGCAGAATGCAGTGACTTCAGAATGGTGTGACTTCCGAATGGCGTGCCTTCAGAATGGCGTGACTTCAGAATGGCCTGCTTCAGAATAGCGTGCAGAATGGTGTGACTTCAGAATGGCGTGACTTCAGAATGACGTGCAGAATGGTGTGACTTCAGATTGGCGTGACTTCAGAATGGCGTGACTTCAGAATGGCTTGCCTCAGAATGGCGTGCAGAACGTTGTGACTTCAGAATGGCGTGACTTCAGAACAACGTGCTTCAGAATGGCATGCTTCAGAATGGCTTGCAGAATGGAGTGACTTCAGAATGCTGTGCAGTATGGTGTGATGTCAAAATGGCGTGCTTCAGAATGGCGTGATTCAGAATGGCATGCTTCGGAAGGGCTTGCAGAATGGTGCGACGTCAGAATGGCATGCAGAATGCGATGACTTCAGAAGAGTGTGACTTCAGGAATGGCGTGCTTCAGAATGGTGTGACTTCAGAATGGCGTGCAGAATGGTGTGACTTCAGAATGGTTTGACTTCAGGAATGGCATGCTTCAGAATGGTGTGACTTCAGAATGATGTGACTTCAGAATGGCGTGCAGAATGGTGTGACTTCAGAATGGTGTGTCTTCAGAATTTTGTGCCTTCAGAATGGCGTGACTTCAGAGTGGCGTGCAGAATGTTGTGACTTCAGAATAGCGTGACTTCAGAATGGCGTGCAGAATGCTGTGACTTTAGAATGGTGTGACTTCAGAATGGCGTGCCTTCAGAATGGTGTGACTTCAGAATGGCGTGACTTCAGAATGACGTGCAGAATGGTGTGACTTCAGAATGGTGTGACTTCATAATGGTGTGTCTTCAGAATTTTGTATCTTCCGAATGGCGTGACTTCAGAGTGGCGTGCAGCATTTTGTGACTTCAGAATGGCGTGACTTCAGAATGGCGTGCAGAATGCTGTGACTTTAGAATGGTGTGACTTCAGAATGGCGTGCCTTCAGAATGGTGTGACTTCAGAATGGCGTGACATCAGAATGACGTGCAGAATTGTGTGACTTCAGATTGGCGTGACTTCAGAATGGCTTGCCTCAGAATGGCGTGCAGAACGGTGTGACTTCAGAATGGCGTGCAGAATGGTGTGACTTCAGAATGGTGTGACTTCAGAATGGTGTGACTTCAGAACGGTGTGACTACAGAACGGCGTGCAGAATCGTGTGTCTTCAGAATGGTGTGACTTCAGAATGGTGTGACTTCAGAATGGCATACAGAATGTTGTTACTCAGAATGGTGTGACTTCGGAATGGTGTGACTTCAGAACGACGTGCTGAATGGTGTGACTTCAGAATGGTGTGACTTCAGAATGGCGTGCAGATTGGTGTGACTTCAGAATGGTGAGACTTCAGAATGGCGTGCAGAATGGTGTGACTTCAAAATGATGTGATTTCAGAATGGCATGCAGAATGGTGTGACTTCAAAATGACGTGCAGAATGGTGTGACTTCAGAATGGCGTGACTTCAGAATGGCGTGCAGAATGGTGTGACTTCAGAACGACGTGCAGAATGGTGTGACTTCAGAAAGGTGTGACTTCAGAATGGCGTGCAGAATGATGTGACTTCAGAATGGTGTGACTTTAGAATGGTGTGACTTCAGAACGGCGTGACTTCATAACGGCGTGCAGAATCGTGTGTCTTCAGAATGGTGTGACTTCAGAATCTTGTGACTTCAGAATGGTGTGGCTTCAGAACGACATGCAGAATGGTGTGACTTCAGAATGGTTGCACTTCAGAACGACGTGCAGAATGGTGTGACTTCAGAATGGTGTGACTTCAGAATGGCGTGCAGAATGGTGTGACTTCAGAATGGTGTGACTTCAGAACGACGTGCAGAATGGTGTGACTTCAGAATGGTGTGACTTCAGAATGGCGTGCAGATTGGTGTGACTTCAGAATGGTGAGACTTCAGGATGGCGTGCAGAATGGTGTGACTTCAGAATGATGTGACTTCAGAATGGCATGCAGAATGGTGTGACTTCAGAATGACGAGCAGAATGGTGTGACTTCAGAATGGCGTGACTTCAGAATGGCGTGCAGAATGGTGTGACTTCAGAACGACGTGCAGAATGGTGTGACTTCAGAAAGGTGTGACTTCAGAATGACTTGCAGAATGATGTGACTTCAGAATGGTGTGACTTTAGAATGGTGTGACTTCAGAACGGCGTGACTTCATAACGGCGTGCAGAATCTTGTGTCTTCAGAATGGTGTGACTTCAGAATCGTGTGACTTCAGAATGGTTGGACTTCAGAACGACGTGCAGAATGGTGTGACTTCAGAATTGTGTGAATTCAGGAATGGCGTGCTTCAGAATGGTGTGACTTCAGAATGGTGTGATTTCAGAATGGTGTGACTTCAGAATGGCGTGCAGAATGGTGTGACTTCACAATGGTGTGACTTCAGAATGGTGTGACTTCAGAATGGCATGCAGAATGGTGTGACTTCAGAATAGTGTGACTTCAGAATGGCGTGCAGAATGGTGTGACTTCAGAATGACGTGCAGAATGTTGTGACTTCAGAATGGCGTGACTTCAGAATGGCGTGCAGAATGGTGTGGCTTGAGAACGACATGCAGAATGGTGTGACTTCAGAATGGTTTGACTTCAGAACGACGTGCAGAATGGTGTGACTTCAGAATGGTGTGACTTCAGAATGGCGTGCAGAATGGTGTGACTTCAGAACGGTCTGACTTCAGAATGGCGTGCAGAATGGTGTGACTTCAGAATGGTGTGACTTCAGAATGGCATGCAGAATGTTGTGACTCAGAATGGTGTGACTTCAGAATGGTGTGACTTCAGAATGGCATGCAGAATGCAGTGACTTCAGAATGGTGTGACTTCCGAATGGCGTGCCTTCAGAATGGCGTGACTTCAGAATGGCCTGCTTCAGAATAGCGTGCAGAATGGTGTGACTTCAGAATGGCGTGACTTCAGAATGACGTGCAGAATGGTGTGACTTCAGATTGGCGTGACTTCAGAATGGCGTGACTTCAGAATGGCTTGCCTCAGAATGGCGTGCAGAACCTTGTGACTTCAGAATGGCGTGACTTCAGAACAACGTGCTTCAGAATGGCATGCTTCAGAATGGCTTGCAGAATGGAGTGACTTCAGAATGCCGTGCAGTATGGTGTGATGTCAAAATGGCGTGCTTCAGAATGGCGTGATTCAGAATGGCATGCTTCGGAAGGGCTTGCAGAATGGTGCGACGTCAGAATGGCATGCAGAATGCGATGACTTCAAAAGAGTGTGACTTCAGGAATGGCGTGCTTCAGAATGGTGTGACTTCAGAATGGCGTGCAGAATGGTGTGACTTCAGAATGGTTTGACTTCAGGAATGGCGTGCTTCAGAATGGTGTGACTTCAGAATGATGTGACTTCAGAATGGCGTGCAGAATGGTGTGACTTCAGAATGGTGTGTCTTCAGAATTTTGTGCCTTCAGAATGGCGTGACTTCAGAGTGGCGTGCAGAATGTTGTGACTTCAGAATAGCGTGACTTCAGAATGGCGTGCAGAATGCTGTGACTTTAGAATGGTGTGACTTCAGAATGGCGTGCCTTCAGAATGGTGTGACTTCAGAATGGCGTGACTTCAGAATGACGTGCAGAATGGTGTGACTTCAGATTGGCGTGACTTCAGAATGGCTTGCCTCAGAATGGCGTGCAGAACGGTGTGACTTCAGATTGGCGTGCAGAATGCTGTGACTTCAGAATGGTGTGACTTCAGAATGGAGTGCCTTCAGAACGGCGTGATTCAGAATGGCGTGCAGAATGGTGTGACTTCAGAACGTCATGCAGAATGGTGTGACTTCAGATTGGCGTGACTTCAGAACGACGTGCAGAATGGCATGACTTCAGAATGGCGAGACTTCAGAATGGTGTGGCATCAGAATGGCGTGCTGAACGGAGTGACTTCAGAATGGTGTGACTTCAGAATAGCGTGCAGAATGGTGTGACTTCAGAATGGTGTGACTTCAGAATGGTGTGACTTCAGAATGGCGTGACTTCAGAACGACGCGCAGAATGGTATGACTTCAGAATGGCGTGCAGAATGGTGTGACTTCAGAATGGTGTGACTTCAGAACGGCGTGACTTCAGAATAGCGTGCAGAATGGTGTGACTTCAGAATGGTGTGACTTCAGAATGGTGTGACTTGAGAATGGCGTGACTTCAGAACGACGCGCAGAATGGTATGACTTCAGAATGGCGTGCAGAATGGTGTGACTTCAGAATGGTGTGACTTCAGAACGGCGTGACTTCAGAATGGCGTGCAGAATGGTGTGACTTCAGAATGGTGTGACTTCAGAACGGCGTGACTTCAGAATGGTGTGCAGAATGGCGTGACTTCAGAATGGCATGCTTCAGAATGGCTTGCAGAATGGCGTGACTTCAGAATGGCGTGCAGTATGGTGTGACTTCAAAATGGCGTGCTTCAGAATGGCGTGATTCAGAATGGCATGCTTCAGAATGGCGTGCAGAATGGTGTGACTTCAGAATGGTGTGACTTCAGGAATGGCGTGCTTCAGAATGGTGTGACTTCAGAATCGTGTGACTTCAGAATGGTGTGACTTCAGAATGGCGTGCAGAATGGTGTGACTTCAGAATGGCTTGCAGAACGTCGTGACTTCAGAATGGCGCGCTTCAGAATGGCATGCAGACCGGCGTGACTTCAGAATGGCGTGCAAACTGGCGTGACTTCAGAATGCCGTGACTTCAGAAGGCGTGCAGATTGGCATTACTTCAGAATGGAGTGACTTCAGATTGCCATGCAGATTGGCGTGACTTCAGAATGGCGTGACTTCAGAATGGCAAGCAGATTGGCGTGACTTCAGAATGGTGTGACTTCAGAATGGCGTGACTTCAGAACGACGCGCAGAATGGTATGACTTCAGAATGGCGTGCAGAATGGTGTGACTTCAGAATGGCATGACTTCAGAATGGCGTGCAGTTTGGCATGACTTCAGAATGGCGTACAAATTGGCGTGATTTCAGAAGGTCGTGACTTCAGAATTGTGGGACTTCAGAATGCCGTGCAGATTGGCGTGACTTCAGAATGGTGTGACTTCAGAATGGTGTGCTTCAGAATGGCATGACTTCAGAATGGCGTGCTTCAGAACGGCGTGCTTCAGAATTGCATGGTTCAGAATGGCGTGCTACAGAATGGCGTGCTTCAGAACGGTGGGACTTCAGAATGGTGTGACTTCAGAATGGCGTGCAGATTGGAGTGACTTCAGAATGGTGTGACTTCAGAATGGTGTGACTTCAGATTGGCGTGACTTCAGAATGGCGTGACTTCAGAATGGCGTGCTTCAGAATGGCGTGCAGAATGGTGTGACGTCAGAATGGCGTGACTTCAGAATGACATGCAGAATGCTGTGACTTCAGATTGGCATGACTTCAGAATGGCATGACTTCAGAACGGCGTGCAGAATGGTGTGACTTCAGAATGGTGTGACTTCAGAATAGTGAGACTTCAGAAAGGCGTGCAGAATGGTGTGACTTCAGAATGGTGTGACTTCAGAACGACGTGCAGAATGGTGTGACTTCAGAATGGCGTGACTTCAGAATGGTGTGCAGAATGGTGTGACTTCAGAACGACATGAAGAATGGTGTGACTTCAGAACGACGTGCACAATGGTGTGACTTCAGAATTGTGGGACTTCAGGAATGGTGTGCTTCAGAATGGCGTGACTTCAGAATGGCGTGCAGAATGGTGTGATTTCAGAATGGTGTGACTTCAGAACGACGTGCAGAATGATGTGACTTCAGAATGGCATGACTTCAGAATGGCATGCAGAATGGTGTGACTTCAGAACGACATGCAGAATGGTGTGACTTCAGAATGGTGTGACTTCAGAACAACGTTCAGAATGGTGTGACTTCAGAATGGTGTGACTTCAGAATGGCGTGCAGAATGGTCTGACTTCAGAATGGTGTGACTTCAGAATGGCGTGACTTCAGAACGACGTGCAGAATGGTATGACTTCAGAATGGCGTACAGCATGGTGTGACTTCAAAATGGCGTGCTTCAGAATGGCCTGATTCAGAATGGCATGCTTCAGAATGGAGTGCAGAATGGTGTGACTTCAGAATGGTGTGACTTCAGGAATGGCATGCTTCAGAATGGTGTGACTTCAGAATGGCGTGCAGATTGGAGTGACTTCAGAATATCGTGACTTCAGAATGGTTTGACTTCAGAATGGCGCGCAGATTGTCATGACTTCAGAATGGCATGACTTCAGAATGGCGTGCAAATTGGCGTGACTTCAGAATGTCGTGACTTCAGAATGGCGTGGTGATTGGCGTGACTTCAGAATGGCGTGACTTCAGAATGCCGTGCAGATTGGCGTGACTTCAGAATGGCGTGCAGAATGGTGTGACTTCAGAATGGTGTGACTTCAGAATAGCGTGCAGAATGGTGTGACTTCAGAATGGTGTGACTTCAGAATGGTGTGACTTCAGAATGGCGTGACTTCAGAACGACGCGCAGAATGGTATGACTTCAGAATGGCGTGCAGAATGGTGTGACTTCAGAATGGTGTGACTTCAGAACGGCGTGACTTCAGAATAGCGTGCAGAATGGTGTGACTTCAGAATGGTGTGACTTCAGAATGGTGTGACTTGAGAATGGCGTGACTTCAGAACGACGCGCAGAATGGTATGACTTCAGAATGGCGTGCAGAATGGTGTGACTTCAGAATGGTGTGACTTCAGAACGGCGTGACTTCAGAATGGCGTGCAGAATGGTGTGACTTCAGAATGGTGTGACTTCAGAACGGCGTGACTTCAGAATGGTGTGCAGAATGGCGTGACTTCAGAATGGCATGCTTCAGAATGGCTTGCAGAATGGCGTGACTTCAGAATGGCGTGCAGTATGGTGTGACTTCAAAATGGCGTGCTTCAGAATGGCGTGATTCAGAATGGCATGCTTCAGAATGGCGTGCAGAATGGTGTGACTTCAGAATGGAGTGACTTCAGGAATGGCGTGCTTCAGAATGGTGTGACTTCAGAATCGTGTGACTTCAGAATGGTGTGACTTCAGAATGGCGTGCAGAATGGTGTGACTTCAGAATGGCTTGCAGAACGTCGTGACTTCAGAATGGCGCGCTTCAGAATGGCATGCAGACCGGCGTGACTTCAGAATGGCGTGCAAACTGGCGTGACTTCAGAATGCCGTGACTTCAGAAGGCGTGCAGATTGGCATTACTTCAGAATGGAGTGACTTCAGATTGCCATGCAGATTGGCGTGACTTCAGAATGGCGTGACTTCAGAATGGCGTGACTTCAGAACGACGCGCAGAATGGTATGACTTCAGAATGGCGTGCAGAATGGTGTGACTTCAGAATGGCATGACTTCAGAATGGCGTGCAGTTTGGCATGACTTCAGAATGGCGTACAAATTGGCGTGATTTCAGAAGGTCGTGACTTCAGAATTGTGGGACTTCAGAATGCCGTGCAGATTGGCGTGACTTCAGAATGGTGTGACTTCAGAATGGTGTGCTTCAGAATGGCATGACTTCAGAATGGCGTGCTTCAGAACGGCGTGCTTCAGAATTGCATGGTTCAGAATGGCGTGCTACAGAATGGCGTGCTTCAGAACGGTGGGACTTCAGAATGGTGTGACTTCAGAATGGCGTGCAGATTGGAGTGACTTCAGAATGGTGTGACTTCAGAATGGTGTGACTTCAGATTGGCGTGACTTCAGAATGGCGTGACTTCAGAATGGCGTGCTTCAGAATGGCGTGCAGAATGGTGTGACGTCAGAATGGCGTGACTTCAGAATGACATGCAGAATGCTGTGACTTCAGATTGGCATGACTTCAGAATGGCATGACTTCAGAACGGCGTGCAGAATGGTGTGACTTCAGAATGGTGTGACTTCAGAATAGTGAGACTTCAGAAAGGCGTGCAGAATGGTGTGACTTCAGAATGGTGTGACTTCAGAACGACGTGCAGAATGGTGTGACTTCAGAATGGCGTGACTTCAGAATGGCGTGCAGAATGGTGTGACTTCAGAACGACATGAAGAATGGTGTGACTTCAGAACGACGTGCACAATGGTGTGACTTCAGAATTGTGGGACTTCAGGAATGGCGTGCTTCAGAATGGCGTGACTTCAGAATGGCGTGCAGAATGGTGTGATTTCAGAATGGTGTGACTTCAGAACGACGTGCAGAATGATGTGACTTCAGAATGGCATGACTTCAGAATGGCGTGCAGAATGGTGTGACTTCAGAACGACATGCAGAATGGTGTGACTTCAGAATGGTGTGACTTCAGAACAACGTTCAGAATGGTGTGACTTCAGAATGGTGTGACTTCAGAATGGCGTGCAGAATGGTCTGACTTCAGAATGGTGTGACTTCAGAATGGCGTGACTTCAGAACGACGTGCAGAATGGTATGACTTCAGAATGGCGTACAGCATGGTGTGACTTCAAAATGGCGTGCTTCAGAATGGCCTGATTCAGAATGGCATGCTTCAGAATGGAGTGCAGAATGGTGTGACTTCAGAATGGTGTGACTTCAGGAATGGCATGCTTCAGAATGGTGTGACTTCAGAATGGCGTGCAGATTGGAGTGACTTCAGAATATCGTGACTTCAGAATGGTTTGACTTCAGAATGGCGCGCAGATTGTCATGACTTCAGAATGGCATGACTTCAGAATGGCGTGCAAATTGGCGTGACTTCAGAATGTCGTGACTTCAGAATGGCGTGGTGATTGGCGTGACTTCAGAATGGCGTGACTTCAGAATGCCGTGCAGATTGGCGTGACTTCAGAATGGCGTGCAGGGTGGCGTGACTTCAGAATGGCGTGACTTCAGAATGGCAAGCAGATTGGCGTGACTTCAGAATGGTGTGACTTCTGAATGGCGTGACTTCAGAACGACGTGCAGAATGGTATGACTTCAGAATGGCGTGCAGAATGGTGTGACTTCAGAATGGCATGACATCAGAATGGCGTGCAGTTTGGCATGACTTCAGAATGGCGTACAAATTGGCGTGATTTCAGAAGGTCGTGACTTCAGAATTGTGGGACTTCAGAATGCCGTGCAGATTGGCATGACTTCAGAATGGTGTGACTTCAGAATGGTGTGCTTCAGAATGGCATGACTTCAGAATGGCGTGCTTCAGAACGGCGTGCTTCAGAATTGCATGCTTCAGAATGGCGTGCTTCAGAATGGCATGCTTCAGTACGGTGGGACTTCAGAATGGTGTGACTTCAGAATGGCGTGCAGATTGGAGTGACTTCAGAATGGTGTGACTTCAGAATGGCGTGACTTCAGAATGGCGTGACTTCAGAATGGCGTGCTTCAGAATGGCGTGCAGAATGGTGTGACGTCAGAATGGCGTGACTTCAGAATGACATGCAGAATGCTGTGACTTCAGATTGGCATGACTTCAGAATGGCGTGACTTCAGAACGGCGTGCAGAATGGTGTGACTTCAGAATGGTGTGACTTCAGAATAGTGAGACTTCAGAAAGGCGTGCAGAATGGTGTGACTTCAGAATGGTGTGACTTCAGAACGACGTGCAGAATGGTGTGACTTCAGAATGGCGTGACTTCAGAATGGCGTGCAGAATGGTGTGACTTCAGAACGACATGAAGAATGGTGTGACTTCAGAACGACGTGCACAATGGTGTGACTTCAGAATTGTGGGACTTCAGGAATGGCGTGCTTCAGAATGGCGTGACTTCAGAATGGCGTGACTTGAGAATGGCGTGACTTCAGAATGGCGTGCAGAATGGTGTGACTTCAGAACGACATGAAGAATGGTGTGACTTCAGAACGACGTGCACAATGGTGTGACTTCAGAATTGTGTGACTTCAGGAATGGCGTGCTTCAGAATGGCGTGACTTCAGAATGGCGTGATTTCAGAATGGCGTGATTTCAGAATGGCGTGCAGAATGGTCTGACTTCAGAATGGCGTGACTTCAGAATGGCTTGCAGAATGGTGTGACTTCAGAACGACATGCAGAATGGTGACTTCAGAACGACATGCAGAATGGGTTGAATTCAGAATAGTGTGACTTCAGAATGGCGTGCAGAATGGTGTGACTTCAGATTGGTGTGACTTCAGAATGGCGTGCAGAATGGTGTGATTTCAGAATGGTGTGACTTCAGAACGACGTGCAGAATGATGTGACTTCAGAATGGCATGACTTCAGAATGGTGTGCAGAATGGTGTGACTTCAGAACGACATGCAGAATGGTGTGACTTCAGAATGGTGTGACTTCAGAACAACGTTCAGAATGGTGTGACTTCAGAATGGTGTGACTTCAGAATGGCGTGCAGAATGGTCTGACTTCAGAATGGTGTGACTTCAGAATGGCGTGACTTCAGAACGACGTGCAGAATGGTATGACTTCAGAATGGCGTACAGAATGGTGTGACTTCAGAATGGTGTGACTTCAGAACGGCGTGACTTCAGAATGGCGTGCTTCCGAATGGTATGACTTCAGAATGGCGTGCTTCAGAACGACGTGCTTCAGAACGGTATGACTTCAGAATGGTATGACTTCAGAATGGCATGCTTCAGAATGGCGTGCAGAAAGGTGTGACTTCAGAATGGCGTGCTTCAGAACGGCGTTCTTCAGAACGGTATGACTTCAGAATGGTATGACTTCAGAATGGCATGCTTCAGAATGGCGTGCATAAAGGTGTGACTTCAGAATGGCGTGCTTCAGAACGGCGTTCTTCAGAACGGTATGACTTCATAATGGTATGACTTAAGAATGGCATGCTTCAGAATGGCGTGAAGAAAGGTGTGACTTCAGAATTGCGTGCTTCAGAACGGTGTGACTTCAGAATGGCATGCTTCAGAATGGCGTGCAGAAAGGTGTGACTTCAGAATGGCATGCTTCAGAATGGTGTGACTTCAGAATGGCGTGCTTCATAATGGTGTGACTTCAGAATGGCGTGACATCAGAATGGCGTGCTTCAGAATGGCCTGCTTCATAATGGTGTGACTTCAGAATGGTGTGACTTCAGAATGGTGTGCTTCAGAATGGCATGACTTCAGAATGGCGTGCTTCAGAATGGCGTGCTTCAGAATTGCATGCTTCAGAATGGCGTGCTTCAGAATGGCATGCTTCAGAACGGTGTGACTTCAGAATGGCGTGACTTCAGAATGACGTGCAGAATGGTGTGACTTCAGATTGGCGTGACTTCAGAATGGCGTGACTTCAGAACGGCGTGCAGAATGGTGTGACTTCAGAATGGCGTGATTTCAGAATGGCCTGCAGAATGGAGTAACTTCAGAATGGTTTGACTTCAGAATGACGTGCCGAATGTTGTGACTTCAGAATGGCGTGACTTCAGAACGACATGCAGAATGATGTGACTTCAGAATGGTGTGACTTCAGAATAGTGAGACTTCAGAACGGCGTGCAGAATGGTGTGACTTCAGAATGGTGTGACTTCAGAACGATGTGCAGAATGGTGTGACTTCAGAATGGCGTGACTTCAGAATGGCGTGCAGAATGTTGTGACTTCAGAACGACATGAAGAATGGTGTGACTTCAGAACGACGTGCACAATGGTGTGACTTCAGAATTGTGTGAATTCAGGAATGGCGTGCTTCAGAATGGCGTGACTTCAGAATGGCGTGATTTCAGAATGGCGTGATTTCAGAATGGCGTGCAGAATGGTCTGACTTCAGAATGGCGTGACTTCAGAATGGCTTGCAGAATGGTGTGACTTCAGAACGACATGCAGAATGGTGACTTCAGAACGACGTGCAGAATGGGTTGAATTCAGAATAGTGTGACTTCAGAATGGCGTGCAGAATGGTGTGACTTCAGATTGGTGTGACTTCAGAATGGCGTGCAGAATGGTGTGATTTCAGAATGGTGTGACTTCAGAACGACGTGCAGAATGATGTGACTTCAGAATGGCATGACTTCAGAATGGCGTGCAGAATGGTGTGACTTCAGAACGACATGCAGAATGGTGTGACTTCAGAATGGTGTGACTTCAGAACAACGTTCAGAATGGTGTGACTTCAGAATGGTGTGACTTCAGAATGGCGTGCAGAATGGTCTGACTTCAGAATGGTGTGACTTCAGAATGGCGTGACTTCAGAACGACGTGCAGAATGGTATGACTTCAGAATGGCGTACAGAATGGTGTGACTTCAGAATGGTGTGACTTCAGAACGGCGTGACTTCAGAATGGCGTGCTTCCGAATGGTATGACTTCAGAATGGCGTGCTTCAGAACGACGTGCTTCAGAACGGTATGACTTCAGAATGGTATGACTTCAGAATGGCATGCTTCAGAATGGCGTGCAGAAAGGTGTGACTTCAGAATGGCGTGCTTCAGAACGGCGTTCTTCAGAACGGTATGACTTCAGAATGGTATGACTTCAGAATGGCATGCTTCAGAATGGCGTGCATAAAGGTGTGACTTCAGAATGGCGTGCTTCAGAACGGCGTTCTTCAGAACGGTATGACTTCATAATGGTATGACTTAAGAATGGCATGCTTCAGAATGGCGTGAAGAAAGGTGTGACTTCAGAATTGCGTGCTTCAGAACGGTGTGACTTCAGAATGGCATGCTTCAGAATGGCGTGCAGAAAGGTGTGACTTCAGAATGGCATGCTTCAGAATGGTGTGACTTCAGAATGGCGTGCTTCATAATGGTGTGACTTCAGAATGGCGTGACATCAGAATGGCGTGCTTCAGAATGGCCTGCTTCATAATGGTGTGACTTCAGAATGGTGTGACTTCAGAATGGTGTGCTTCAGAATGGCATGACTTCAGAATGGCGTGCTTCAGAATGGCGTGCTTCAGAATTGCATGCTTCAGAATGGCGTGCTTCAGAATGGCATGCTTCAGAACGGTGTGACTTCAGAATGGCGTGACTTCAGAATGACGTGCAGAATGGTGTGACTTCAGATTGGCGTGACTTCAGAATGGCGTGACTTCAGAACGGCGTGCAGAATGGTGTGACTTCAGAATGGCGTGATTTCAGAATGGCCTGCAGAATGGAGTAACTTCAGAATGGTTTGACTTCAGAATGACGTGCCGAATGTTGTGACTTCAGAATGGCGTGACTTCAGAACGACGTGCAGAATGATGTGACTTCAGAATGGTGTGACTTCAGAATAGTGAGACTTCAGAACGGCGTGCAGAATGGTGTGACTTCAGAATGGTGTGACTTCAGAACGATGTGCAGAATGGTGTGACTTCAGAATGGTGTGACTTCAGAACAACGTTCAGAATGGTGTGACTTCAGAATGGTGTGACTTCAGAATGGCGTGACTTCAGAACGACGTGCAGAATGGTATGACTTCAGAATGGCGTACAGAATGGTGTGACTTCAGAATGGCGTGCTTCAGAATGGCGTGCTTCAGAATTGCATGCTTCAGAATGGCGTGCTTCAGAATGGCATGCTTCAGAACGGTGTGACTTCAGAATGGCGTGACTTCAGAATGACGTGCAGAATGGTGTGACTTCAGATTGGCGTGACTTCAGAATGGCGTGACTTCAGAACGGCGTGCAGAATGGTGTGACTTCAGAATGGCGTGATTTCAGAATGGCCTGCAGAATGGAGTAACTTCAGAATGGTTTGACTTCAGAATGACGTGCCGAATGTTGTGACTTCAGAATGGCGTGACTTCAGAACGACGTGCAGAATGATGTGACTTCAGAATGGTGTGACTTCAGAATAGTGAGACTTCAGAACGGCGTGCAGAATGGTGTGACTTCAGAATGGTGTGACTTCGGAACGATGTGCAGAATGGTGTGACTTCAGAATGGTGTGACTTCAGAACAACGTTCAGAATGGTGTGACTTCAGAATGGTGTGACTTCAGAATGGCGTGACTTCAGAACGACGTGCAGAATGGTATGACTTCAGAATGGCGTACAGAATGGTGTGACTTCAGAATGGTGTGACTTCAGAACGGCGTGACTTCAGAATGGCGTGCTTCCGAATGGTATGACTTCAGAATGGCGTGCTTCAGAACGACGTGCTTCAGAACGGTATGACTTCAGTATGGTATGACTTCAGAATGGCATGCTTCAGAATGGCGTGCAGAAAGGTGTGACTTCAGAATGGCGTGCTTCAGAACGGCGTTCTTCAGAACGGTATGACTTCAGAATGGTATGACTTCAGAATGGCATGCTTCAGAATGGCGTGCAGAAAGGTGTGACTTCAGAATGGCGTGCAGAATGGTGTGACTTCAGAACGACATTTAGAATGGTGTGACTTCAGAACGACGTGCACAATGGTGTGACTGCAGAATGGTGTGACTTCATAATGGTGTGACTTCAGAACGGCGTGACTTCAGAATGGCGAGCAGAATGCTGTACTTCAGAATGGTGTGACTTCAGAATGGCGTGCAGAATGGTGTGACTTCAGAATGGCATGACTTCAGAATGGCGTGCAGTTTGGCATGACTTCAGAATGGCGTACAAATTGGCGCGATTTCAGAAGGTCGTGACTTCAGAATTGTGGGACTTCAGAATGCCGTGCAGATTGGCGTGACTTCAGAATGGTGTGACTTCAGAATGGTGTGCTTCAGAATGGCATGACTTCAGAATGGCGTGCTTCAGAACGGCGTGCTTCAGAATTGCATGCTTCAGAATGGCGTGCTACAGAATGGCGTGCTTCAGAACGGTGGGACTTCAGAATTGTGTGACTTCAGAATGGCGTGCAGATTGGAGTGACTTCAGAATGGTGTGACTTCAGAATGGTGTGACTTCAGATTGGCGTGACTTCAGAATGGCGTGACTTCAGAATGGCGTGCTTCAGAATGGCGTGCAGAATGGTGTGACGTCAGAATGGCGTGACTTCAGAATGACATGCAGAATGCTGTGACTTCAGATTGGCATGACTTCAGAATGGCGTGACTTCAGAACGGCGTGCAGAATGGTGTGACTTCAGAATGGTGTGACTTCAGAATAGTGAGACTTCAGAAAGGCGTGCAGAATGGTGTGACTTCAGAATGGTGTGACTTCAGAACGACGTGCAGAATGGTGTGACTTCAGAATGGCGTGACTTCAGAATGGCGTGCAGAATGGTGTGACTTCAGAACGACATGAAGAATGGTGTGACTTCAGAACGACGTGCACAATGGTGTGACTTCAGAATTGTGGGACTTCAGGAATGGCGTGCTTCAGAATGGCGTGACTTCAGAATGGCGTGACTTGAGAATGGCGTGACTTCAGAATGGCATGCTTCAGTATGGTGTGACTTCAGAACGACATGAAGAATGGTGTGACTTCAGAACGACGTGCACAATGGTGTGACTTCAGAATTGTGTGACTTCAGGAATGGTGTGCTTCAGAATGGCGTGATTTCAGAATGGCGTGATTTCAGAATGGCGTGCAGAATGGTCTGACTTCAGAATGGCGTGACTTCAGAATGGCTTGCAGAATGGTGTGACTTCAGAACGACATGCAGAATGGTGACTTCAGAACGACGTGCAGAATGGGTTGAATTCAGAATAGTGTGACTTCAGAATGGCGTGCAGAATGGTGTGACTTCAGATTGGTGTGACTTCAGAATGGCGTGCAGAATGGTGTGATTTCAGAATGGTGTGACTTCAGAACGACGTGCAGAATGATGTGACTTCAGAATGGCATGACTTCAGAATGGCGTGCAGAATGGTGTGACTTCAGAACGACATGCAGAATGGTGTGACTTCAGAATGGTGTGACTTCAGAACAACGTTCAGAATGGTGTGACTTCAGAATGGTGTGACTTCAGAATGGCGTGCAGAATGGTCTGACTTCAGAATGGTGTGACTTCAGAATGGCGTGACTTCAGAACGACGTGCAGAATGGTATGACTTCAGAATGGCGTACAGAATGGTGTGACTTCAGAATGGTGTGACTTCAGAACGGCGTGACTTCAGAATGGCGTGCTTCCGAATGGTATGACTTCAGAATGGCGTGCTTCAGAACGACGTGCTTCAGAACGGTATGACTTCAGAATGGTATGACTTCAGAATGGCATGCTTCAGAATGGCGTGCAGAAAGATGTGACTTCAGAATGGCGTGCTTCAGAACGGCGTTCTTCAGAACGGTATGACTTCAGAATGGTATGACTTCAGAATGGCATGCTTCAGAATGGCGTGCATAAAGGTGTGACTTCAGAATGGCGTGCTTCAGAACGGCGTTCTTCAGAACGGTATGACTTCATAATGGTATGACTTAAGAATGGCATGCTTCAGAATGGCGTGAAGAAAGGTGTGACTTCAGAATTGCGTGCTTCAGAACGGTGTGACTTCAGAATGGCATGCTTCAGAATGGCGTGCAGAAAGGTGTGACTTCAGAATGGCATGCTTCAGAATGGTGTGACTTCAGAATGGCGTGCTTCATAATGGTGTGACTTCAGAATGGCGTGACATCAGAATGGCGTGCTTCAGAATGGCCTGCTTCATAATGGTGTGACTTCAGAATGGTGTGACTTCAGAATGGTGTGCTTCAGAATGGCATGACTTCAGAATGGCGTGCTTCAGAATGGCGTGCTTCAGAATTGCATGCTTCAGAATGGCGTGCTTCAGAATGGCATGCTTCAGAACGGTGTGACTTCAGAATGGCGTGACTTCAGAATGACGTGCAGAATGGTGTGACTTCAGATTGGCGTGACTTCAGAATGGCGTGACTTCAGAACGGCGTGCAGAATGGTGTGACTTCAGAATGGCGTGATTTCAGAATGGCCTGCAGAATGGAGTAACTTCAGAATGGTTTGACTTCAGAATGACGTGCCGAATGTTGTGACTTCAGAATGGCGTGACTTCAGAACGACGTGCAGAATGATGTGACTTCAGAATGGTGTGACTTCAGAATAGTGAGACTTCAGAACGGCGTGCAGAATGGTGTGACTTCAGAATGGTGTGACTTCAGAACGATGTGCAGAATGGTGTGACTTCAGAATGGCGTGACTTCAGAATGGCGTGCAGAATGTTGTGACTTCAGAACGACATGAAGAATGGTGTGACTTCAGAACGACGTGCACAATGGTATGACTTCAGAATGGTGTGACTTCATAATGGTGTGACTTCAGAACGGCGTGATTCAGAATGGCGTGCAGAATGGTGTGACTTCAGAACGTCATGCAGAATGGTGTGACTTCAGATTGGCGTGACTTCAGAACGACGTGCAGAATGGCGTGACTTCAGAATGGCGAGACTTCAGAATGGTTTGGCATCAGAATGGCGTGCTGAACGGTGTGACTTCAGAATGGTGTGACTTCAGAATGGCGTGCAGAATGGTGTGACTTCAGAATGGTGTGACTTCAGAACGGCGTGACTTCAGAATGGAGTGCTTCCGAATGGTATGACTTCAGAATGGCGTGCTTCAGAACGACGTGCTTCAGAACGGTATGACTTCAGAATGGTATGACTTCAGAATGGCATGCTTCAGAATGGCGTGAAGAAAGGTGTGAATTCAGAATTGCGTGCTTCAGAAAGGTGTGACTTCAGAATGGCATGCTTCAGAATGGTGTGACTTCAGATTGGCGTGCTTCATTATGGTGTGACTTCAGAATGGCGTGACATCAGAATGGCGTGCTTCAGAATGGCGTGCTTCATAATGGTGTGACTTCAGAATGGTGTGACTTCAGAATGGTGTGCTTCAGAATGGCATGACTTCAGAATGGCGTGCTTCAGAATGGCGTGCTTCAGAATGGCGTGCTTCAGAACGGTGGGACTTCAGAATGGTGTGACTTCAGAATGGCGTGCAGATTGGAGTGACTTCAGAATGGTGTGACTTCAGAATGGTGTGACTTCAGAATGGCGTGACTTCAGAATGGCGTGACTTCAGAATGGCGTGCTTCAGAATGGCGTGCAGAATGGTGTGACGTCAGAATGGCGTGACTTCAGAATGACATGCAGAATGCTGTGACTTCAGATTGGCATGACTTCAGAATGGTTTGACTTCAGAATGGCGCGCAGATTGTCATGACTTCAGAATGGCATGACTTCAGAATGGCGTGCAAATTGGCGTGACTTCAGAATGTCGTGACTTCAGAATGGCGTGGTGATTGGCGTGACTTCAGAATGGCGTGACCTCAGAATGCCGTGCAGATTGGCGTGACTTCAGAATGGCGTGCAGGGTGGCGTGACTTCAGAATGGCGTGACTTCAGAATGGCAAGCAGATTGGCGTGACTTCAGAATGGTGTGACTTCAGACTGGCGTGACTTCAGAACGACGCGCAGAATGGTATGACTTCAGAATGGCGTGCAGAATGGTGTGACTTCAGAATGGCATGACTTCAGAATGGCGTGCAGTTTGGCATGACTTCAGAATGGCGTACAAATTGGCGTGATTTCAGAAGGTCGTGACTTCAGAATTGTGGGATTTCAGAATGCCGTGCAGATTGGCATGACTTCAGAATGGTGTGACTTCAGAATGGTGTGCTTCAGAATGGCATGACTTCAGAATGGCGTGCTTCAGAACGGCGTGCTTCAGAATTGCATGCTTCAGAATGGCGTGCTTCAGAATGGCGTGCTTCAGAACGGTGGGACTTCAGAATGGTGTGACTTCAGAATGGCATGCAGATTGGAGTGACTTCAGAATGGTGTGACTTCAGAATGGTGTGACTTCAGAATGGCGTGACTTCAGAATGGCGTGAATTCAGAATGGCGTGCTTCAGAATGGCGTGCAGAATGGTGTGACGTCAGAATGGCGTGACTTCAGAATGACATGCAGAATGCTGTGACTTCAGATTGGCATGACTTCAGAATGGCGTGACTTCAGAACGGCGTGCAGAATGGTGTGACTTCAGAATGGTGTGGCTTCAGAATAGTGAGACTTCAGAAAGGCGTGCAGAATGGTGTGACTTCAGAATGGTGTGACTTCAGAACGACGTGCAGAATGGTGTGACTTCAGAATGGCGTGACTTCAGAATGGCGTGCAGAATGGTGTGACTTCAGAACGACATGAAGAATGGTATGACTTCAGAACGACGTGCACAATGGTGTGACTTCAGAATTGTGGGACTTCAGAATGCCGTGCAGATTGGCGTGACTTCAGAATGCTGTTCAGATTGGCGTGACTTCAGAATGGCGTGACTTCAGAATGGCGTGCAGATGGCGTGACTTCAGAATCGTGTGACTTCAGAATGGTGTGACTTCAGAATGGCATGCTTCAGTATGGTGTGACTTCAGAATGGCGTGCAGAATGGTGTGACTTCAGAATTGTGTGACTTCAGGAATGGCGTGCTTCAGAATGGCGTGACTTCAGAATGGCGTGATTTCAGAATGGCGTGATTTCAGAATGGCGTGATTTCAGAATGGCGTGATTTCAGAATGGCGTGCAGAATGGTCTGACTTCAGAATGGCGTGACTTCAGAATGGCTTGCAGAATGGTGTGACTTCAGAACGACATGCAGAATGGTGACTTCAGAACTACGTGCAGAATGGGTTGAATTCAGAATAGTGTGACTTCAGAATGGCGTGCAGAATGGTGTGACTTCAGATTGGTGTGACTTCAGAATGGCGTGCAGAATGGTGTGATTTCAGAATGGTGTGACTTCAGAACGACGTGCAGAATGATGTGACTTCAGAATGGCATGACTTCAGAATGGCGTGCAGAATGGTGTGACTTCAGAACGACATGCAGAATGGTGTGACTTCAGAATGGTGTGACTTCAGAACAACGTTCAGAATGGTGTGACTTCAGAATGGTGTGACTTCAGAATGGCGTGACTTCAGAACGACGTGCAGAATGGTATGACTTCAGAATGGCGTACAGAATGGTGTGACTTCAGAATGGTGTGACTTCAGAACGGCGTGACTTCAGAATGGCGTGCTTCAGAACGGTATGACTTCAGAATGGTATGACTTCAGAATGGCATGCTTCAGAATGGCGTGCAGAAAGGTGTGACTTCAGAATGGCGTGCTTCAGAACGGCGTTCTTCAGAACGGTATGACTTCAGAATGGTATGACTTCAGAATGGCATGCTTCAGAATGGCGTGCAGAAAGGTGTGACTTCAGAATGGCGTGCAGAATGGTGTGACTTCAGAACGACATTTAGAATGGTGTGACTTCAGAACGACGTGCACAATGGTGTGACTGCAGAATGGTGTGACTTCATAATGGTGTGACTTCAGAACGGCGTGACTTCAGAATGGCGAGCAGAATGCTGTACTTCAGAATGGTGTGACTTCAGAATGGAGTGCCTTCAGAACGGCGTGATTCAGAATGGCGTGCAGAATGGTGTGACTTCAGAACGTCATGCAGAATGGTGTGACTTCAGATTGGCGTGACTTCAGAACGACGTGCAGAATGGCATGACTTCAGAATGGCGAGACTTCAGAATGGTGTGGCATCAGAATGGCGTGCTGAACGGAGTGACTTCAGAATGGTGTGACTTCAGAATGGCGTGCAGAATGGAGGAACTTCAGAATGGTTTGACTTCAGAATGGTGTGACTTCAGAATGGCTTGACTTCAGAACGACGTGCAGAATGGCATGACTTCAGAATGGCGTGCAGAATGGTGTGACTTCAGAACGACATGCAGAATGGTGTGACTTCAGAATGGTGTGACTTCAGAACAACGTGCAGAATGGTCTGACTTCAGAATGGTGTGACTTCAGAATGGCGTGACTTCAGAACGACGTGCAGAATGGTATGACTTCAGAATGGCGTACAGAATGGTGTGACTTCAGAATGGTGTGACTTCAGAACGGCGTGACTTCAGAATGGCGTGCTTCCGAATGGTATGACTTCAGAATGGCGTGCTTCAGAACGACGTGCTTCAGAACGGTATGACTTCAGAATGGTATGACTTCAGAATGGCATGCTTCAGAATGGCGTGCAGAAAGGTGTGACTTCAGATTGGCGTGCTTCAGAACGGCGTTCTTCAGAACGGTATGACTTCAGAATGGTATGACTTCAGAATGGCATGCTTCAGAATGGCGTGCAGAAAGGTGTGACTTCAGAATGGCGTGCTTCAGAACGGCGTTCTTCAGAACGGTATGACTTCATAATGGTATGACTTAAGAATGGCATGCTTCAGAATGGCGTGAAGAAAGGTGTGACTTCAGAATTGCGTGCTTCAGAACGGTGTGACTGAAGAATGGCATGCTTCAGAATGGCGGGCAGAAAGGTGTGACTTCAGAATGGCATGCTTCAGAATGGTGTGACTTCAGAATGGCGTGCTTCATAATGGTGTGACTTCAGAATGGCGTGACATCAGAATGGCGTGCTTCAGAATGGCGTGCTTCAGAATGGCGTGACTTCAGAATGGTGTGCTTCAGAATGGCATGACTTCAGAATGGCGTGCGTCAGAATGGCGTGCTTCAGAATTGCATGCTTCAGAATGGCGTGCTTCAGAATGGCGTGCTTCAGAACGGTGGGACTTCAGAATGGCGTGACTTCAGAATGGCGTGCTTCAGAATGGCGTGCAGAATGGTGTGACGTCAGAATGGCGTGACTTCAGAATGACGTGCAGAATGGTGTGACTTCAGATTGGCGTGACTTCAGAATGGCGTGACTTCAGAACGGCGTGCAGAATGGTGTGACTTCAGAATGGCGTGATTTCAGAATGGCGTGCAGAATGGAGTAACTTCAGAATGGTTTGACTTCAGAATGACGTGCCGAATGTTGTGACTTCAGAATGGTGTGACTTCAGAATAGTGAGACTTCAGAACGGCGTGCAGAATGGTGTGACTTCAGAATGGTGTGACTTCAGAACGATGTGCAGAATGGTGTGACTTCAGAATGGCGTGACTTCAGAATGGCGTGCAGAATGTTGTGACTTCAGAACGACATGAAGAATGGTGTGACTTCAGAACGACGTGCACAATGGTGTGACTTCAGAATGGTGTGACTTCATAATGGTGTGACTTCAGAACGGCGTGATTCAGAATGGCGTGCAGAATGGTGTGACTTCAGAACATCATGCAGAATGGTGTGACTTCAGATTGGCGTGACTTCAGAACGACGTGCAGAATGGCGTGACTTCAGAATGGCGAGACTTCAGAATGGTTTGGCATCAGAATGGCGTGCTGAACGGTGTGACTTCAGAATGGTGTGAATTCAGAATGGCGTGCAGAATGGTGTGACTTCAGAATGGTGTGACTTCAGAACGGCGTGACTTCAGAATGGCGTGCTTCCGAATGGTATGACTTCAGAATGGCGTGCTTCAGAACGACGTGCTTCAGAACGGTATGACTTCAGAATGGTATGACTTCAGAATGGCATGCTTCAGAATGGCGTGAAGAAAGGTGTGAATTCAGAATTGCGTGCTTCAGAAAGGTGTGACTTCAGAATGGCATGCTTCAGAATGGTGTGACTTCAGAATGGCGTGCTTCATAATGGTGTGACTTCAGAATGGCGTGACTTCAGAATGGCGTGCTTCAGAATGGCGTGCAGAATGGTGTGACGTCAGAATGGCGTGACTTCAGAATGACGTGCAGAATGGTGTGACTTCAGATTGGCGTGACTTCAGAATGGCGTGACTTCAGAACGGCGTGCAGAATGGTGTGACTTCAGAATGGCGTGATTTCAGAATGGCGTGCAGAATGGAGTAACTTCAGAATGGTTTGACTTCAGAATGACGTGCCGAATGTTGTGACTTCAGAATGGTGTGACTTCAGAATAGTGAGACTTCAGAACGGCGTGCAGAATGGTGTGACTTCAGAATGGTGTGACTTCAGAACGATGTGCAGAATGGTGTGACTTCAGAATGGCGTGACTTCAGAATGGCGTGCAGAATGTTGTGACTTCAGAACGACATGAAGAATGGTGTGACTTCAGAACGACGTGCACAATGGTGTGACTTCAGAATGGTGTGACTTCATAATGGTGTGACTTCAGAACGGCGTGATTCAGAATGGCGTGCAGAATGGTGTGACTTCAGAACATCATGCAGAATGGTGTGACTTCAGATTGGCGTGACTTCAGAACGACGTGCAGAATGGCGTGACTTCAGAATGGCGAGACTTCAGAATGGTTTGGCATCAGAATGGCGTGCTGAACGGTGTGACTTCAGAATGGTGTGACTTCAGAATGGCGTGCAGAATGGTGTGACTTCAGAATGGTGTGACTTCAGAACGGCGTGACTTCAGAATGGCGTGCTTCCGAATGGTATGACTTCAGAATGGCGTGCTTCAGAACGACGTGCTTCAGAACGGTATGACTTCAGAATGGTATGACTTCAGAATGGCATGCTTCAGAATGGCGTGAAGAAAGGTGTGAATTCAGAATTGCGTGCTTCAGAAAGGTGTGACTTCAGAATGGCATGCTTCAGAATGGTGTGACTTCAGAATGGCGTGCTTCATAATGGTGTGACTTCAGAATGGCCTGACATCAGAATGGCGTGCTTCAGAATGGCGTGCTTCATAATGGTGTGACTTCAGAATGGTGTGACTTCAGAATGGTGTGCTTCAGAATGGCATGACTTCAGAATGGCGTGCTTCAGAACGGCGTGCTTCAGAATTGCATGCTTCAGAATGGCGTGCTTTAGAATGGCGTGCTTCAGAACGGTGGGACTTCAGAATGGTGTGACTTCAGAATGGCGTGCAGATTGGAGTGACTTCAGAATGGTGTGACTTCAGAATGGTGTGACTTCAGAATGGCGTGACTTCAGAATGGCGTGACTTCAGAATGGCGTGCTTCAGAATGGCGTGCAGAATGGTGTGACGTCAGAATGGCGTGACTTCAGAATGACATGCAGAATGCTGTGACTTCAGATTGGCATGACTTCAGAATGGCGTGACTTCAGAACGGCGTGCAGAATGGTGTGACTTCAGAATGGTGTGACTTCAGAATAGTGAGACTTCAGATAGGCTTGCAGAATGGTGTGACTTCAGAATGGTGTGACTTCAGAACGACGTGCAGAATGGTGTGACTTCAGAATGGCGTGACTTCAGAATGGCGTGCAGAATGGTGTGACTTCAGAACGACATGAAGAATGGTGTGACTTCAGAACGACGTGCACAATGGTGTGACTGCAGAATGGTGTGACTTCATAATGGTGTGACTTCAGAACGGCGTGACTTCAGAATGGCGTGCAGAATGCTGTGACTTCAGAATGGTGTGACTTCAGAATGGAGTGCCTTCAGAACGGCGTGATTCAGAATGGCGTGCAGAATGGTGTGACTTCAGAACGTCATGCAGAATGGTGTGACTTCAGATTGGCGTGACTTCAGAACGACGTGCAGAATGGCATGACTTCAGAATGGCGAGACTTCAGAATGGTGTGGCATCAGAATGGCGTGCTGAACGGAGTGACTTCAGAATGGTGTGACTTCAGAATGGCGTGCAGAATGGTGTGACTTCAGAATGGTGTGACTTCAGAATGGTGTGACTTCAGAATGGCGTGACTTCAGAATGACGCGCAGAATGGTATGACTTCAGAATGGCGTGCAGAATGGTGTGACTTCAGAATGGTGTGACTTCAGAACGGCGTGACTTCAGAATGGCGTGCAGAATGGTGTGACTTCAGAATGGTGTGACTTCAGAACGGCGTGACTTCAGAATGGTGTGCAGAATGGTGTGACTTCAGAATGGCTTGACTTCAGAACGGCGTGACTGCAGAATGGCGTGCAAAATGGTGTGACTTCAGAATGGCGTGACTTCAGAATGGCGTGCTTCAGAACGACGTGCTTCAGAACGGTATGACTTCAGAATGGTATGACTTCAGAATGGCATGCTTCAGAATGGCGTGAAGAAAGGTGTGAATTCAGAATTGCGTGCTTCAGAAAGGTGTGACTTCAGAATGGCATGCTTCAGAATGGTGTGACTTCAGAATGGCGTGCTTCATAATGGTGTGACTTCAGAATGGCGTGACTTCAGAATGGCGTGCTTCAGAATGGCGTGCAGAATGGTGTGACGTCAGAATGGCGTGACTTCAGAATGACGTGCAGAATGGTGTGACTTCAGATTGGCGTGACTTCAGAATGGCGTGCAGAATGTTGTGACTTCAGAACGACATGAAGAATGGTGTGACTTCAGAACGACGTGCACAATGGTGTGACTTCAGAATGGTGTGACTTCATAATGGTGTGACTTCAGAACGGCGTGATTCAGAATGGCGTGCAGAATGGTGTGACTTCAGAACATCATGCAGAATGGTGTGACTTCAGATTGGCGTGACTTCAGAACGACGTGCAGAATGGCGTGACTTCAGAATGGCGAGACTTCAGAATGGTTTGGCATCAGAATGGCGTGCTGAACGGTGTGACTTCAGAATGGTGTGACTTCAGAATGGCGTGCAGAATGGTGTGACTTCAGAATGGTGTGACTTCAGAACGGCGTGACTTCAGAATGGCGTGCTTCCGAATGGTATGACTTCAGAATGGCGTGCTTCAGAACGACGTGCTTCAGAACGGTATGACTTCAGAATGGTATGACTTCAGAATGGCATGCTTCAGAATGGCGTGAAGAAAGGTGTGAATTCAGAATTGCGTGCTTCAGAAAGGTGTGACTTCAGAATGGCATGCTTCAGAATGGTGTGACTTCAGAATGGCGTGCTTCATAATGGTGTGACTTCAGAATGGCGTGACATCAGAATGGCGTGCTTCAGAATGGCGTGCTTCATAATGGTGTGACTTCAGAATGGTGTGACTTCAGAATGGTGTGCTTCAGAATGGCATGACTTCAGAATGGCGTGCTTCAGAACGGCGTGCTTCAGAATTGCATGCTTCAGAATGGCGTGCTTTAGAATGGCGTGCTTCAGAACGGTGGGACTTCAGAATGGTGTGACTTCAGAATGGCGTGCAGATTGGAGTGACTTCAGAATGGTGTGACTTCAGAATGGTGTGACTTCAGAATGGCGTGACTTCAGAATGGCGTGACTTCAGAATGGCGTGCTTCAGAATGGCGTGCAGAATGGTGTGACGTCAGAATGGCGTGACTTCAGAATGACATGCAGAATGCTGTGACTTCAGATTGGCATGACTTCAGAATGGCGTGACTTCAGAACGGCGTGCAGAATGGTGTGACTTCAGAATGGTGTGACTTCAGAATAGTGAGACTTCAGATAGGCTTGCAGAATGGTGTGACTTCAGAATGGTGTGACTTCAGAACGACGTGCAGAATGGTGTGACTTCAGAATGGCGTGACTTCAGAATGGCGTGCAGAATGGTGTGACTTCAGAACGACATGAAGAATGGTGTGACTTCAGAACGACGTGCACAATGGTGTGACTGCAGAATGGTGTGACTTCATAATGGTGTGACTTCAGAACGGCGTGACTTCAGAATGGCGTGCAGAATGCTGTGACTTCAGAATGGTGTGACTTCAGAATGGAGTGCCTTCAGAACAGCGTGATTCAGAATGGCGTGCAGAATGGTGTGACTTCAGAACGTCATGCAGAATGGTGTGACTTCAGATTGGCGTGACTTCAGAACGACGTGCAGAATGGCATGACTTCAGAATGGCGAGACTTCAGAATGGTGTGGCATCAGAATGGCGTGCTGAACGGAGTGACTTCAGAATGGTGTGACTTCAGAATGGCGTGCAGAATGGTGTGACTTCAGAATGGTGTGACTTCAGAATGGTGTGACTTCAGAATGGCGTGACTTCAGAATGACGTGCAGAATGGTATGACTTCAGAATGGCGTGCAGAATGGTGTGACTTCAGAATGGTGTGACTTCAGAACGGCGTGACTTCAGAATGGCGTGCAGAATGGTGTGACTTCAGAATGGTGTGACTTCAGAACGGCGTGACTTCAGAATGGTGTGCAGAATGGTGTGACTTCAGAATGGCTTGACTTCAGAACGGCGTGACTGCAGAATGGCGTGCAAAATGGTGTGACTTCAGAATGGCGTGACTTCAGAATGGCGTGCTTCAGAACGACGTGCTTCAGAACGGTATGACTTCAGAATGGTATGACTTCAGAATGGCATGCTTCAGAATGGCGTGAAGAAAGGTGTGAATTCAGAATTGCGTGCTTCAGAAAGGTGTGACTTCAGAATGGCATGCTTCAGAATGGTGTGACTTCAGAATGGCGTGCTTCATAATGGTGTGACTTCAGAATGGCGTGACTTCAGAATGGCGTGCTTCAGAATGGCGTGCAGAATGGTGTGACGTCAGAATGGCGTGACTTCAGAATGACGTGCAGAATGGTGTGACTTCAGATTGGCGTGACTTCAGAATGGCGTGACTTCAGAACGGCGTGCAGAATGGTGTGACTTCAGAATGGCGTGATTTCAGAATGGCGTGCAGAATGGAGTAACTTCAGAATGGTTTGACTTCAGAATGACGTGCCGAATGTTGTGACTTCAGAATGGTGTGACTTCAGAATAGTGAGACTTCAGAACGGCGTGCAGAATGGTGTGACTTCAGAATGGTGTGACTTCAGAACGATGTGCAGAATGGTGTGACTTCAGAATGGCGTGACTTCAGAATGGCGTGCAGAATGTTGTGACTTCAGAACGACATGAAGAATGGTGTGACTTCAGAACGACGTGCACAATGGTGTGACTTCAGAATGGTGTGACTTCATAATGGTGTGACTTCAGAACGGCGTGATTCAGAATGGCGTGCAGAATGGTGTGACTTCAGAACATCATGCAGAATGGTGTGACTTCAGATTGGCGTGACTTCAGAACGACGTGCAGAATGGCGTGACTTCAGAATGGCGAGACTTCAGAATGGTTTGGCATCAGAATGGCGTGCTGAACGGTGTGACTTCAGAATGGTGTGACTTCAGAATGGCGTGCAGAATGGTGTGACTTCAGAATGGTGTGACTTCAGAACGACGTGACTTCAGAATGGCGTGCTTCCGAATGGTATGACTTCAGAATGGCGTGCTTCAGAACGACGTGCTTCAGAACGGTATGACTTCAGAATGGTATGACTTCAGAATGGCATGCTTCAGAATGGCGTGAAGAAAGGTGTGAATTCAGAATTGCGTGCTTCAGAAAGGTGTGACTTCAGAATGGCATGCTTCAGAATGGTGTGACTTCAGAATGGCGTGCTTCATAATGGTGTGACTTCAGAATGGCGTGACATCAGAATGGCGTGCTTCAGAATGGCGTGCTTCATAATGGTGTGACTTCAGAATGGTGTGACTTCAGAATGGTGTGCTTCAGAATGGCATGACTTCAGAATGGCGTGCTTCAGAACGGCGTGCTTCAGAATTGCATGCTTCAGAATGGCGTGCTTTAGAATGGCGTGCTTCAGAACGGTGGGACTTCAGAATGGTGTGACTTCAGAATGGCGTGCAGATTGGAGTGACTTCAGAATGGTGTGACTTCAGAATGGTGTGACTTCAGAATGGCGTGACTTCAGAATGGCGTGACTTCAGAATGGCGTGCTTCAGAATGGCGTGCAGAATGGTGTGACGTCAGAATGGCGTGACTTCAGAATGACATGCAGAATGCTGTGACTTCAGATTGGCATGACTTCAGAATGGCGTGACTTCAGAACGGCGTGCAGAATGGTGTGACTTCAGAATGGTGTGACTTCAGAATAGTGAGACTTCAGATAGGCTTGCAGAATGGTGTGACTTCAGAATGGTGTGACTTCAGAACGACGTGCAGAATGGTGTGACTTCAGAATGGCGTGACTTCAGAATGGCGTGCAGAATGGTGTGACTTCAGAACGACATGAAGAATGGTGTGACTTCAGAACGACGTGCACAATGGTGTGACTGCAGAATGGTGTGACTTCATAATGGTGTGACTTCAGAACGGCGTGACTTCAGAATGGCGTGCAGAATGCTGTGACTTCAGAATGGTGTGACTTCAGAATGGAGTGCCTTCAGAACGGCGTGATTCAGAATGGCGTGCAGAATGGTGTGACTTCAGAACGTCATGCAGAATGGTGTGACTTCAGATTGGCGTGACTTCAGAACGACGTGCAGAATGGCATGACTTCAGAATGGCGAGACTTCAGAATGGTGTGGCATCAGAATGGCGTGCTGAACGGAGTGACTTCAGAATGGTGTGACTTCAGAATGGCGTGCAGAATGGTGTGACTTCAGAATGGTGTGACTTCAGAATGGTGTGACTTCAGAATGGTGTGACTTCAGAATGGCGTGACTTCAGAATGACGCGCAGAATGGTATGACTTCAGAATGGCGTGCAGAATGGTGTGACTTCAGAATGGTGTGACTTCAGAACGGCGTGACTTCAGAATGGCGTGCAGAATGGTGTGACTTCAGAATGGTGTGACTTCAGAACGGCGTGACTTCAGAATGGTGTGCAGAATGGTGTGACTTCAGAATGGCTTGACTTCAGAACGGCGTGACTGCAGAATGGCGTGCAAAATGGTGTGACTTCAGAATGGCGTGACTTCAGAATGGCATGCTTCAGAATGGCTTGCAGAATGGCGTGACTTCAGAATGGCGTGCAGTATGGTGTGACTTCAAAATGGCGTGCTTCAGAATGGCGTGATTCAGAATGGCATGCTTCAGAATGGCGTGCAGAATGGTGTGACTTCAGAATGGTGTGACTTCAGGAATGGCGTGCTTCAGAATGGTGTGAATTCAGAATCGTGTGACTTCAGAATCGTGTGACTTCAGAATGGTGTGACTTCAGAATGGCGTGCAGAATGGTGTGACTTCAGAATGGCTTGCAGAACGTCGTGACTTCAGAATGGCGTGCTTCAGAATGGCATGCAGACCGGCGTGACTTCAGAATGGCATGCAGATTGGCGTGACTTCAGAATGGCATGACTTCAGAATGGCATGCAGATTCGAGTGACTTCAGAATGGCGTGCAAACTGGCGTGACTTCAGAATGCCGTGACTTCAGAAGGCGTGCAGATTGGCGTGACTTCAGAATGGCGTGACCTCAGAATGGCATGCAGATTGGCGTGACTTCAGAATGGTGTGACTTCAGAATGGTGTGACTTCAGAATGGTGTTACTTCCGAATGGCGTGCTTCAGTATGGTGTGACTTCAGAATTGCGTGCTTCAGAACGGTGTGACTTCAGAATGGCATGCTTCAGAATGGCGTGCAGAAAGGTGTGACTTCAGAATGGCATGCTTCAGAATGGTGTGACTTCAGAATTGCGTGCTTCATAATGTTGTGACTTCAAAATGGCGTGACATCTGAATGGCGTGCTTCAGAATGGTGTGCTTCATAATGGTGTGACTTCAGAATGGTGTGACTTCAGAATGGTGTGCTTCAGAATGGCGTGACTTCAGAATGGCGTGATTCAGAACGGCGTGCTTCAGAATTGCATGCTTCAGAATGGCGTGCTTCAGAATGGCGTGCTTCAGAACGGTGGGACTTCAGAATGGTGTGACTTCAGAATGGCATGACTTCAGAATGGCGTGCTTCAGAATGGCGTGCAGAATGGTGTGACGTCAGAATGGCGTGACTTCAGAATGACATGCAGAATGCTGTGACTTCAGATTGGCATGACTTCAGAATGGTTTGACTTCAGAATGGCGCGCAGATTGTCATGACTTCAGAATGGCATGACTTCAGAATGGCGTGCAAATTGGCGTGACTTCAGAATGTCGTGACTTCAGAATGGCGTGGTGATTGGCGTGACTTCAGAATGGCGTGACTTCAGAATGCCGTGCAGATTGGCGTGACTTCAGAATGGCGTGCAGGGTGGCGTGACTTCAGAATGGCGTGACTTCAGAATGGCAAGCAGATTGGCGTGACTTCAGAATGGTGTGACTTCAGAATGGCGTGACTTCAGAACGACGCGCAGAATGGTATGACTTCAGAATGGCGTGCAGAATGGTGTGACTTCAGAATGGCATGACTTCAGAATGGCGTGCAGTTTGGCATGACTTCAGAATGGCGTACAAATTGGCGTGATTTCAGAAGGTCGTGACTTCAGAATTGTGGGACTTCAGAATGCCGTGCAGATTGGCATGACTTCAGAATGGTGTGACTTCAGAATGGTGTGCTTCAGAATGGCATGACTTCAGAATGGCGTGCTTCAGAACGGCGTGCTTCAGAATTGCATGCTTCAGAATGGCGTGCTTCAGAATGGCGTGCTTCAGAACGGTGGGACTTCAGAATGGTGTGACTTCAGAATGGCGTGCAGATTGGAGTGACTTCAGAATGGTGTGACTTCAGAATGGCGTGACTTCAGAATGGCGTGAATTCAGAATGGCGTGCTTCAGAATGGCGTGCAGAATGGTGTGACGTCAGAATGGCGTGACTTCAGAATGACATGCAGAATGCTGTGACTTCAGATTGGCATGACTTCAGAATGGCGTGACTTCAGAACGGCGTGCAGAATGGTGTGACTTCAGAATGGTGTGGCTTCAGAATAGTGAGACTTCAGAAAGGCGTGCAGAATGGTGTGACTTCAGAATGGTGTGACTTCAGAACGACGTGCAGAATGGTGTGACTTCAGAATGGCGTGACTTCAGAATGGCGTGCAGAATGGTGTGACTTCAGAACGACATGAAGAATGGTATGACTTCAGAACGACGTGCACAATGGTGTGACTTCAGAATTGTGGGACTTCAGAATGCCGTGCAGATTGGCGTGACTTCAGAATGCTGTGCAGATTGGCGTGACTTCAGAATGGCGTGACTTCAGAATGGCGTGCAGATGGCGTGACTTCAGAATCGTGTGACTTCAGAATGGTGTGACTTCAGAATGGCATGCTTCAGTATGGTGTGACTTCAGAATGGCGTGCAGAATGGTGTGACTTCAGAATTGTGTGACTTCAGGAATGGCGTGCTTCAGAATGGCGTGACTTCAGAATGGCGTGATTTCAGAATGGCGTGATTTCAGAATGGCGTGCAGAATGGTCTGACTTCAGAATGGCGTGACTTCAGAATGGCTTGCAGAATGGTGTGACTTCAGAACGACATGCAGAATGGTGACTTCAGAACGACGTGCAGAATGGGTTGAATTCAGAATAGTGTGACTTCAGAATGGCGTGCAGAATGGTGTGACTTCAGATTGGTGTGACTTCAGAATGGCGTGCAGAATGGTGTGATTTCAGAATGGTGTGACTTCAGAACGACGTGCAGAATGATGTGACTTCAGAATGGCATGACTTCAGAATGGCGTGCAGAATGGTGTGACTTCAGAACGACATGCAGAATGGTGTGACTTCAGAATGGTGTGACTTCAGAATGGCGTGCAGAATGGTCTGACTTCAGAATGGTGTGACTTCAGAATGGCGTGACTTCAGAACGACGTGCAGAATGGTATGACTTCAGAATGGCGTACAGAATGGTGTGACTTCAGAATGGTGTGACTTCAGAACGGCGTGACTTCAGAATGGCGTGCTTCAGAATGGTATGACTTCAGAATGGCATGCTTCAGAATGGCGTGCAGAAAGGTGTGACTTCAGAATGGCGTGCTTCAGAACGGCGTTCTTCAGAACGGTATGACTTCAGAATGGTATGACTTCAGAATGGCATGCTTCAGAATGGCGTGCAGAAAGGTGTGACTTCAGAATGGCGTGCAGAATGGTGTGACTTCAGAACGACATGAAGAATGGTGTGACTTCAGAACGACGTGCACAATGGTGTGACTGCAGAATGGTGTGACTTCATAATGGTGTGACTTCAGAATGGCGTGACTTCAGAATGGCGTGAATTCAGAATGGCGTGCTTCAGAATGGCGTGCAGAATGGTGTGCTTCAGAACGGTGGGACTTCAGAATGGTGTGACTTCAGAATGGCGTGCAGATTGGAGTGACTTCAGAATGGTGTGACTTCAGAATGGCGTGACTTCAGAATGGCGTGAATTCAGAATGGCGTGCTTCAGAATGGCGTGCAGAATGGTGTGACGTCAGAATGGCGTGACTTCAGAATGACATGCAGAATGCTGTGACTTCAGATTGGCATGACTTCAGAATGGCGTGACTTCAGAACGGCGTGCAGAATGGTGTGACTTCAGAATGGTGTGGCTTCAGAATAGTGAGACTTCAGAAAGGCGTGCAGAATGGTGTGACTTCAGAATGGTGTGACTTCAGAACGACGTGCAGAATGGTGTGACTTCAGAATGGCGTGACTTCAGAATGGCGTGCAGAATGGTGTGACTTCAGAACGACATGAAGAATGGTATGACTTCAGAACGACGTGCACAATGGTGTGACTTCAGAATTGTGGGACTTCAGAATGCCGTGCAGATTGGCGTGACTTCAGAATGCTGTGCAGATTGGCGTGACTTCAGAATGGCGTGACTTCAGAATGGCGTGCAGATGGCGTGACTTCAGAATCGTGTGACTTCAGAATGGTGTGACTTCAGAATGGCATGCTTCAGTATGGTGTGACTTCAGAATGGCGTGCAGAATGGTGTGACTTCAGAATTGTGTGACTTCAGGAATGGCGTGCTTCAGAATGGCGTGACTTCAGAATGGCGTGATTTCAGAATGGCGTGATTTCAGAATGGCGTGCAGAATGGTCTGACTTCAGAATGGCGTGACTTCAGAATGGCTTGCAGAATGGTGTGACTTCAGAACGACATGCAGAATGGTGACTTCAGAACGACGTGCAGAATGGGTTGAATTCAGAATAGTGTGACTTCAGAATGGCGTGCAGAATGGTGTGACTTCAGATTGGTGTGACTTCAGAATGGCGTGCAGAATGGTGTGATTTCAGAATGGTGTGACTTCAGAACGACGTGCAGAATGATGTGACTTCAGAATGGCATGACTTCAGAATGGCGTGCAGAATGGTGTGACTTCAGAACGACATGCAGAATGGTGTGACTTCAGAATGGTGTGACTTCAGAATGGCGTGCAGAATGGTCTGACTTCAGAATGGTGTGACTTCAGAATGGCGTGACTTCAGAACGACGTGCAGAATGGTATGACTTCAGAATGGCGTACAGAATGGTGTGACTTCAGAATGGTGTGACTTCAGAACGGCGTGACTTCAGAATGGCGTGCTTCAGAATGGTATGACTTCAGAATGGCATGCTTCAGAATGGCGTGCAGAAAGGTGTGACTTCAGAATGGCGTGCTTCAGAACGGCGTTCTTCAGAACGGTATGACTTCAGAATGGTATGACTTCAGAATGGCATGCTTCAGAATGGCGTGCAGAAAGGTGTGACTTCAGAATGGCGTGCAGAATGGTGTGACTTCAGAACGACATGAAGAATGGTGTGACTTCAGAACGACGTGCACAATGGTGTGACTGCAGAATGGTGTGACTTCATAATGGTGTGACTTCAGAACGGCGTGACTTCAGAATGGCGTGCATAATGCTGTGACTTCAGAATGGTGTGACTTCAGAATGGAGTGCCTTCAGAACGGCGTGATTCAGAATGGCGTGCAGAATGGTGTGACTTCAGAACGTCATGCAGAATGATGTGACTTCAGATTGGCGTGACTTCAGAACGACGTGCAGAATGGCATGACTTCAGAATGGCGAGACTTCAGAATGGTGTGGCATCAGAATGGCGTGCTGAACGGAGTGACTTCAGAATGGTGTGACTTCAGAATGGCGTGCAGAATGGTGTGACTTCAGAATGGTGTGACTTCAGAATGGTGTGACTTCAGAATGGCGTGACTTCAGAATGACGCGCAGAATGGTATGACTTCAGAATGGCGTGCAGAATGGTGTGACTTCAGAATGGTGTGACTTCAGAACGGCGTGACTTCAGAATGGCGTGCAGAATGGTGTGACTTCAGAATGGTGTGACTTCAGAATGGCGTGCAGTATGGTGTGACTTCAAAATGGCGTGCTTCAGAATGGCGTGATTCAGAATGGCATGCTTCAGAATGGCGTGCAGAATGGTGTGACTTCAGAATGGTGTGACTTCAGGAATGGCGTGCTTCAGAATGGTGTGACTTCAGAATCGTGTGACTTCAGAATGGTGTGACTTCAGAATGGCGTGCAGAACGTCGTGACTTCAGAATGGCGTGCTTCAGAATGGCATGCAGACCGGCGTGACTTCAGAATGGCATGCAGATTGGCGTGACTTCAGAATGGCATGACTTCAGAATGGCATGCAGATTCGAGTGACTTCAGAATGGCGTGCAAACTGGCGTGACTTCAGAATGCCGTGACTTCAGAAGGCGTGCAGATTGGCGTGACTTCAGAATGGAGTGACTTCAGAATGCCATGCAGATTGGCGTGACTTCAGAATGGCGTGCAGATTGGCGTGACTTCAGAATGGCGTGACCTCAGAATGGCATGCAGATTGGCGTGACTTCAGAATGGTGTGACTTCAGAATGGTGTGACTTCAGAATGGTGTTACTTCCGAATGGCGTGCTTCAGTATGGTGTGACTTCAGAATTGCGTGCTTCAGAACGGTGTGACTTCAGAATGGCATGCTTCAGAATGGCGTGCAGAAAGGTGTGACTTCAGAATCGCATGCTTCAGAATGGTGTGACTTCAGAATTGCGTGCTTCATAATGTTGTGACTTCAAAATGGCGTGACATCTGAATGGCGTGCTTCAGAATGGTGTGCTTCATAATGGTGTGACTTCAGAATGGTGTGACTTCAGAATGGTGTGCTTCAGAATGGCGTGACTTCAGAATGGCGTGATTCAGAACGGCGTGCTTCAGAATTGCATGCTTCAGAATGGCGTGCTTCAGAATGGCGTGCTTCAGAACGGTGGGACTTCAGAATGGTGTGACTTCAGAATGGCATGACTTCAGAATGGCGTGCTTCAGAATGGCGTGCAGAATGGTGTGACGTCAGAATGGCGTGACTTCAGAATGACATGCAGAATGCTGTGACTTCAGATTGGCATGACTTCAGAATGGTTTGACTTCAGAATGGCGCGCAGATTGTCATGACTTCAGAATGGCATGACTTCAGAATGGCGTGCAAATTGGCGTGACTTCAGAATGTCGTGACTTCAGAATGGCGTGGTGATTGGCGTGACTTCAGAATGGCGTGACTTCAGAATGCCGTGCAGATTGGCGTGACTTCAGAATGGCGTGCAGGGTGGCGTGACTTCAGAATGGCGTGACTTCAGAATGGCAAGCAGATTGGCGTGACTTCAGAATGGTGTGACTTCAGAATGGCGTGACTTCAGAACGACGCGCAGAATGGTATGACTTCAGAATGGCGTGCAGAATGGTGTGACTTCAGAATGGCATGACTTCAGAATGGCGTGCAGTTTGGCATGACTTCAGAATGGCGTACAAATTGGCGTGATTTCAGAAGGTCGTGACTTCAGAATTGTGGGACTTCAGAATGCCGTGCAGATTGGCATGACTTCAGAATGGTGTGACTTCAGAATGGTGTGCTTCAGAATGGCATGACTTCAGAATGGCGTGCTTCAGAACGGCGTGCTTCAGAATTGCATGCTTCAGAATGGCGTGCTTCAGAATGGCGTGCTTCAGAACGGTGGGACTTCAGAATGGTGTGACTTCAGAATGGCGTGCAGATTGGAGTGACTTCAGAATGGTGTGACTTCAGAATGGTGTGACTTCAGAATGGCATGACTTCAGAATGGCGTGAATTCAGAATGGCGTGCTTCAGAATGGCGTGCAGAATGGTGTGACGTCAGAATGGCGTGACTTCAGAATGACATGCAGAATGCTGTGACTTCAGATTGGCATGACTTCAGAATGGCGTGACTTCAGAACGGCGTGCAGAATGGTGTGACTTCAGAATGGTGTGGCTTCAGAATAGTGAGACTTCAGAAAGGCGTGCAGAATGGTGTGACTTCAGAATGGTGTGACTTCAGAACGACGTGCAGAATGGTGTGACTTCAGAATGGCGTGACTTCAGAATGGCGTGCAGAATGGTGTGACTTCAGAACGACATGAAGAATGGTATGACTTCAGAACGACGTGCACAATGGTGTGACTTCAGAATTGTGGGACTTCAGAATGCCGTGCAGATTGGCGTGACTTCAGAATGCTGTGCAGATTGGCGTGACTTCAGAATGGCGTGACTTCAGAATGGCGTGCAGATGGCGTGACTTCAGAATCGTGTGACTTCAGAATGGTGTGACTTCAGAATGGCATGCTTCAGTATGGTGTGACTTCAGAATGGCGTGCAGAATGGTGTGACTTCAGAATTGTGTGACTTCAGGAATGGCGTGCTTCAGAATGGCGTGACTTCAGAATGGCGTGATTTCAGAATGGCGTGATTTCAGAATGGCGTGCAGAATGGTCTGACTTCAGAATGGCGTGACTTCAGAAAGGCTTGCAGAATGGTGTGACTTCAGAACGACATGCAGAATGGTGACTTCAGAACGACGTGCAGAATGGGTTGAATTCAGAATAGTGTGACTTCAGAATGGCGTGCAGAATGGTGTGACTTCAGATTGGTGTGACTTCAGAATGGCGTGCAGAATGGTGTGATTTCAGAATGGTGTGACTTCAGAATGGCGTGCAGAATGGTCTGACTTCAGAACGACATGCAGAATGGTGTGACTTCAGAATGGTGTGACTTCAGAATGGCGTGCAGAATGGTCTGACTTCAGAATGGTGTGACTTCAGAATGGCGTGACTTCAGAACGACGTGCAGAATGGTATGACTTCAGAATGGCGTACAGAATGGTGTGACTTCAGAATGGTGTGACTTCAGAACGGCGTGACTTCAGAATGGCGTGCTTCAGAATGCTATGACTTCAGAATGGCATGCTTCAGAATGGCGTGCAGAAAGGTGTGACTTCAGAATGGCGTGCTTCAGAACGGCGTTCTTCAGAACGGTATGACTTCAGAATGGTATGACTTCAGAATGGCATGCTTCAGAATGGCGTGCAGAAAGGTGTGACTTCAGAATGGCGTGCAGAATGGTGTGACTTCAGAACGACATGAAGAATGGTGTGACTTCAGAACGACGTGCACAATGGTGTGACTGCAGAATGGTGTGACTTCATAATGGTGTGACTTCAGAACGGCGTGACTTCAGAATGGCGTGCAGAATGCTGTGACTTCAGAATGGTGTGACTTCAGAATGGAGTGCCTTCAGAACGGCGTGATTCAGAATGGCGTGCAGAATGGTGTGACTTCAGAACGTCATGCAGAATGGTGTGACTTCAGATTGGCGTGACTTCAGAACGACGTGCAGAATGGCATGACTTCAGAATGGCGAGACTTCAGAATGGTGTGGCATCAGAATGGCGTGCTGAACGGAGTGACTTCAGAATGGTGTGACTTCAGAATGGCGTGCAGAATGGTGTGACTTCAGAATGGTGTGACTTCAGAATGGTGTGACTTCAGAATGGCGTGACTTCAGAACGACGCGCAGAATGGTATGACTTCAGAATGGCGTGCAGAATGGTGTGACTTCAGAATGGTGTGACTTCAGAACGGCGTGACTTCAGAATGGCGTGCAGAATGGTGTGACTTCAGAATGGTGTGACTTCAGAACGGCGTGACTTCAGAATGGTGTGCAGAATGGTGTGACTTCAGAATGGCTTGACTTCAGAACGGCGTGACTGCAGAACGACGTGCAGAATGGTGTGACTTCAGAATGGTGTGACTTCAGAATAGTGAGACTTCAGAACGGCGTGCAGAATGGTGTGACTTCAGAATGGTGTGACTTCAGAACAATGTGCAGAATGGTGTGACTTCAGAATGGCGTGACTTCAGAATGGCGTGCAGAATGTTGTGACTTCAGAACGACATGAAGAATGGTGTGACTTCAGAACGACGTGCACAATGGTGTGACTTCAGAATGGTGTGACTTCATAATGGTGTGACTTCAGAACGGCGTGATTCAGAATGGCGTGCAGAATGGTGTGACTTCAGAACGTCATGCAGAATGGTGTGACTTCAGATTGGCGTGACTTCAGAACGACGTGCAGAATGGCGTGACTTCAGAATGGCGAGACTTCAGAATGGTTTGGCATCAGAATGGCGTGCTGAACGGTGTGACTTCAGAATGGTGTGCCTTCAGAATGGCGTGCAGAATGGTGTGACTTCAGAATGGTGTGACTTCAGAACGGCGTGACTTCAGAATGGCGTGCTTCCGAATGGTATGACTTCAGAATGGCGTGCTTCAGAACGACGTGCTTCAGAACGGTATGACTTCAGAATGGTATGACTTCAGAATGGCATGCTTCAGAATGGCGTGAAGAAAGGTGTGAATTCAGAATTGCGTGCTTCAGAAAGGTGTGACTTCAGAATGGCATGCTTCAGAATGGTGTGACTTCAGAATGGCGTGACATCAGAATGGCGTGCTTCAGAATGGCGTGCTTCATAATGGTGTGACTTCAGAATGGTGTGACTTCAGAATGGTGTGCTTCAGAATGGCATGACTTCAGAATGGCGTGCTTCAGAACGGCGTGCTTCAGAATTGCATGCTTCAGAATGGCGTGCTTCAGAATGGCGTGCTTCAGAACGGTGGGACTTCAGAATGGTGTGACTTCAGAATGGCGTGCAGATTGGAGTGACTTCAGAATGGTGTGACTTCAGAATGGCATGACTTCAGAATGGCGTGACTTCAGAATGGCGTGCTTCAGAATGGCGTGCAGAATGGTGTGACGTCAGAATGGCGTGACTTCAGAATGACATGCAGAATGCTGTGACTTCAGATTGGCATGACTTCAGAATGGCGTGACTTCAGAACGGCGTGCAGAATGGTGTGACTTCAGAATGGTGTGACTTCAGAATAGTGAGACTTCAGAAAGGCGTGCAGAATGGTGTGACTTCAGAATGGTGTGACTTCAGAACGACGTGCAGAATGGTGTGACTTCAGAATGGCGTGACTTCAGAATGGCGTGCAGAATGGTGTGACTTCAGAACGACATGAAGAATGGTGTGACTTCAGAACGACGTGCACAATGGTGTGACTGCAGAATGGTGTGACTTCATAATGGTGTGACTTCAGAACGGCGTGACTTCAGAATGGCGTGCAGAATGCTGTGACTTCAGAATGGTGTGACTTCAGAATGGAGTGCCTTCAGAACGGCATGATTCAGAATGGCGTGCAGAATGGTGTGACTTCAGAACGTCATGCAGAATGGTGTGACTTCAGATTGGCGTGACTTCAGAACGACGTGCAGAATGGCATGACTTCAGAATGGCGAGACTTCAGAATGGTGTGGCATCAGAATGGCGTGCTGACCGGAGTGACTTCAGAATGGTGTGACTTCAGAATGGCGTGCAGAATGGTGTGACTTCAGAATGGTGTGACTTCAGAATGGTGTGACTTCAGAATGGCGTGACTTCAGAACGACGCGCAGAATGGTATGACTTCAGAATGGCGTGCAGAATGGTGTGACTTCAGAATGGTGTGACTTCAGAACGGCGTGACTTCAGAATGGCGTGCAGAATGGTGTGACTTCAGAATGGTGTGACTTCAGAACGGCGTGACTTCAGAATGGTGTGCAGAATGGTGTGACTTCAGAATGGCTTGACTTCAGAACGGCGTGACTGCAGAATGGCGTGCAGAATGGTGTGACTTCAGAATGGCGTGGCTTCAGAATGGCATGCTTCAGAATGGCTTGCAGAATGGCGTGACTTCAGAATGGCGTGCAGTATGGTGTGACTTCAAAATGGCGTGCTTCAGAATGGCGTGATTCAGAATGGCATGCTTCAGAATGGCATGCAGAATGGTGTGACTTCAGAATGGTGTGACTTCAGGAATGGCGTGCTTCAGAATGGTGTGACTTCAGAATCGTGTGACTTCAGAATGGTGTGACTTCAGAATGGCGTGCAGAATGGTGTGACTTCAGAATGGCTTGCAGAACGTCGTGACTTCAGAATGGCGTGCTTCAGAATGGCATGCAGACCGGCGTGACTTCAGAATGGCATGCAGATTGGCGTGACTTCAGAATGGCATGACTTCAGAATGGCATGCAGATTCGAGTGACTTCAGAATGGCGTGCAAACTGGCGTGACTTCAGAATGCCGTGACTTCAGAAGGCGTGCAGATTGGCGTGACTTCAGAATGGAGTGACTTCAGAATGCCATGCAGATTGGCGTGACTTCAGAATGGCGTGCAGATTGGCGTGACTTCAGAATGGCGTGACCTCAGAATGGCATGCAGATTGGCGTGACTTCAGAATGGTGTGACTTCAGAATGGTGTGACTTCAGAATGGTGTTACTTCCGAATGGCGTGCTTCAGTATGGTGTGACTTCAGAATTGCGTGCTTCAGAACGGTGTGACTTCAGAATGGCATGCTTCAGAATGGCGTGCAGAAAGGTGTGACTTCAGAATGGCATGCTTCAGAATGGTGTGACTTCAGAATTGCGTGCTTCATAATGTTGTGACTTCAAAATGGCGTGACATCTGAATGGCGTGCTTCAGAATGGCGTGCTTCATAATGGTGTGACTTCAGAATGGTGTGACTTCAGAATGGTGTGACTTCAGAATGGCGTGACTTCAGAATGGCGTGATTCAGAACGGCGTGCTTCAGAATTGCATGCTTCAGAATGGCGTGCTTCAGAATGGCGTGCTTCAGAACGGTGGGACTTCAGAATGGTGTGACTTCAGAATGGCATGACTTCAGAATGGCGTGCTTCAGAATGGCGTGCAGAATGGTGTGACGTCAGAATGGCGTGACTTCAGAATGACGTGCAGAATGGTGTGACTTCAGATTGGCGTGACTTCAGAATGGCGTGACTTCAGAACGGCGTGCAGAATGGTGTGACTTCAGAATGGCGTGATCTCAGAATGGCGTGCAGAATGACATGACTTCAGACTGGCGTGACTTCAGAATGGCGTGCAGAATGGCGTGACTTCAGAATGGCATGCTTCAGAATGGCATGACTTCAGAATGGCGTGCTTCAGAATGGCGTGCTTCAGAGTGCTGTGAGTTCAGAACGGCGTGCGGAATGCCGTGACTTCAGAACGGCGTGCAGAATGGTGTGACTTCAGAATGGCGTGCTTCAGAATGGTGCGACTTCAGAAGGCGTGCAGATTGGCGTGACTTCAGAATGGAGTGACTTCAGAATGCCATGCAGATTGGCGTGACTTCAGAATGGCGTGCAGATTGGCGTGACTTCAGAATGGCGTGACCTCAGAATGGCATGCAGATTGGCGTGACTTCAGAATGGTGTGACTTCAGAATGGTGTGACTTCAGAATGGTGTTACTTCCGAATGGCGTGCTTCAGTATGGTGTGACCTCAGAATAGCGTGCAGAATGGTGTGATTTCAGAATTGTGTGACTTCAGGAATGGCGTGCTTCAGATGGCGTGACTTCAGAGTGGCGTGATTTCAGAATGGCGTGCAGAATGGTGTGACTTCAGAATGGTGTGACTTCAGAATGGCGTGACTTCAGAATGGTGTGCAGAATGGTGTGACTTCAGAAAGACATGCAGAATGGTGTGACTTCAGAATGGTGTGACTTCAGAATGGTGTGACTTCAGAACGACGTGCAGAATGGTGTGACTTCAGAATGGTGTTACTTCAGATTTGTGTTACTTCAGAATGTTGTGATTCAGAATGGCATGCAGAACGGCGTGACTTCAGAATGGCATGACTTCAGAATGGCGTGCAGATTGGCGTGACTTCAGAATGGCGTGCAAATTGGCGTGATTTCAGAAGGTCGTGACTTCAGAATGGCGTGACTTCAGAATGCCATGCAGATTGGCGTGTCTTCAGAATGCCGGGCAGATTGGCGTGACTTCAGAATGGCGTGCAAATTGGCGTGATTTCAGAAGGTCGTGACTTCAGAATGGTGTGACTTCAGAATGGTGTGCAGAATGGTGTGACTTCAGAATGGCATGACTTCAGAACGGCGTGACTTCAGAATGGCGTGCAGAATGGTGTGACTTCAGAACGACATGAAGAATGGTGTGACTTCAGAACGACGTGCACAATGGTGTGACTGCAGAATGGTGTGACTTCATAACGGTGTGACTTCAGAACGGCGTGACATCAGAATGGCGTGCATAATGCTGTGACTTCAGAATGGTGTGACTTCAGAATGGAGTGCCTTCAGAACGGCGTGATTCAGAATGGCGTGCAGAATGGTGTGACTTCAGAACGTCATGCAGAATGGTGTGACTTCAGATTGGCGTGACTTCAGAACGACGTGCAGAATGGCATGACTTCAGAATGGCGAGACTTCAGAATGGTGTGGCATCAGAATGGCGTGCTGAACGGAGTGACTTCAGAATGGTGTGACTTCAGAATGGTGTGACTTCAGAATGGCATGACTTCAGAATGGCGTGACTTCAGAATGGCGTGCTTCAGAATGGCGTGCAGAATGGTGTGACGTCAGAATGGCGTGACTTCAGAATGACATGCAGAATGCTGTGACTTCAGATTGGCATGACTTCAGAATGGCGTGACTTCAGAACGGCGTGCAGAATGGTGTGACTTCAGAATGGTGTGACTTCAGAATAGTGAGACTTCAGAAAGGCGTGCAGAATGGTGTGACTTCAGAATGGTGTGACTTCAGAACGACGTGCAGAATGGTGTGACTTCAGAATGGCGTGAATTCAGAATGGCGTGCAGAATGGTGTGACTTCAGAACGACATGAAGAATGGTGTGACTTCAGAACGACGTGCACAATGGTGTGACTGCAGAATGGTGTGACTTCATAATGGTGTGACTTCAGAACGGCGTGACTTCAGAATGGCGTGCAGAATGCTGTGACTTCAGAATGGTGTGACTTCAGAATGGAGTGCCTTCAGAACGGCATGATTCAGAATGGCGTGCAGAATGGTGTGACTTCAGAACGTCATGCAGAATGGTGTGACTTCAGATTGGCGTGACTTCAGAACGACGTGCAGAATGGCATGACTTCAGAATGGCGAGACTTCAGAATGGTGTGGCATCAGAATGGCGTGCTGACCGGAGTGACTTCAGAATGGTGTGACTTCAGAATGGCGTGCAGAATGGTGTGACTTCAGAATGGTGTGACTTCAGAATGGTGTGACTTCAGAATGGCGTGACTTCAGAACGACGCGCAGAATGGTATGACTTCAGAATGGCGTGCAGAATGGTGTGACTTCAGAATGGTGTGACTTCAGAACGGCGTGACTTCAGAATGGCGTGCAGAATGGTGTGACTTCAGAATGGTGTGACTTCAGAACGGCGTGACTTCAGAATGGTGTGCAGAATGGTGTGACTTCAGAATGGCTTGACTTCAGAACGGCGTGACTGCAGAATGGCGTGCAGAATGGTGTGACTTCAGAATGGCGTGGCTTCAGAATGGCATGCTTCAGAATGGCTTGCAGAATGGCGTGACTTCAGAATGGCGTGCAGTATGGTGTGACTTCAAAATGGCGTGCTTCAGAATGGCGTGATTCAGAATGGCATGCTTCAGAATGGCGTGCAGAATGGTGTGACTTCAGAATGGTGTGACTTCAGGAATGGCGTGCTTCAGAATGGTGTGACTTCAGAATCGTGTGACTTCAGAATGGTGTGACTTCAGAATGGCGTGCAGAATGGTGTGACTTCAGAATGGCTTGCAGAACGTCGTGACTTCAGAATGGCGTGCTTCAGAATGGCATGCAGACCGGCGTGACTTCAGAATGGCATGCAGATTGGCGTGACTTCAGAATGGCATGACTTCAGAATGGCATGCAGATTCGAGTGACTTCAGAATGGCGTGCAAACTGGCGTGACTTCAGAATGCCGTGACTTCAGAAGGCGTGCAGATTGGCGTGACTTCAGAATGGAGTGACTTCAGAATGCCATGCAGATTGGCGTGACTTCAGAATGGCGTGCAGATTGGCGTGACTTCAGAATGGCGTGACCTCAGAATGGCATGCAGATTGGCGTGACTTCAGAATGGTGTGACTTCAGAATGGTGTGACTTCAGAATGGTGTTACTTCCGAATGGCGTGCTTCAGTATGGTGTGACTTCAGAATTGCGTGCTTCAGAACGGTGTGACTTCAGAATGGCATGCTTCAGAATGGCGTGCAGAAAGGTGTGACTTCAGAATGGCATGCTTCAGAATGGTGTGACTTCAGAATTGCGTGCTTCATAATGTTGTGACTTCAAAATGGCGTGACATCTGAATGGCGTGCTTCAGAATGGCGTGCTTCATAATGGTGTGACTTCAGAATGGTGTGACTTCAGAATGGTGTGACTTCAGAATGGCGTGACTTCAGAATGGCGTGATTCAGAACGGCGTGCTTCAGAATTGCATGCTTCAGAATGGCGTGCTTCAGAATGGCGTGCTTCAGAACGGTGGGACTTCAGAATGGTGTGACTTCAGAATGGCATGACTTCAGAATGGCGTGCTTCAGAATGGCGTGCAGAATGGTGTGACGTCAGAATGGCGTGACTTCAGAATGACGTGCAGAATGGTGTGACTTCAGATTGGCGTGACTTCAGAATGGCGTGACTTCAGAACGGCGTGCAGAATGGTGTGACTTCAGAATGGCGTGATCTCAGAATGGCGTGCAGAATGACATGACTTCAGACTGGCGTGACTTCAGAATGGCGTGCAGAATGGCGTGACTTCAGAATGGCATGCTTCAGAATGGCATGACTTCAGAATGGCGTGCTTCAGAATGGCGTGCTTCAGAGTGCTGTGAGTTCAGAACGGCGTGCGGAATGCCGTGACTTCAGAACGGCGTGCAGAATGGTGTGACTTCAGAATGGCGTGCTTCAGAATGGTGCGACTTCAGAAGGCGTGCAGATTGGCGTGACTTCAGAATGGAGTGACTTCAGAATGCCATGCAGATTGGCGTGACTTCAGAATGGCGTGCAGATTGGCGTGACTTCAGAATGGCGTGACCTCAGAATGGCATGCAGATTGGCGTGACTTCAGAATGGTGTGACTTCAGAATGGTGTGACTTCAGAATGGTGTTACTTCCGAATGGCGTGCTTCAGTATGGTGTGACCTCAGAATAGCGTGCAGAATGGTGTGATTTCAGAATTGTGTGACTTCAGGAATGGCGTGCTTCAGATGGCGTGACTTCAGAGTGGCGTGATTTCAGAATGGCGTGCAGAATGGTGTGACTTCAGAATGGTGTGACTTCAGAATGGCGTGACTTCAGAATGGTGTGCAGAATGGTGTGACTTCAGAAAGACATGCAGAATGGTGTGACTTCAGAATGGTGTGACTTCAGAATGGTGTGACTTCAGAACGACGTGCAGAATGGTGTGACTTCAGAATGGTGTTACTTCAGATTTGTGTTACTTCAGAATGTTGTGATTCAGAATGGCATGCAGAACGGCGTGACTTCAGAATGGCATGACTTCAGAATGGCGTGCAGATTGGCGTGACTTCAGAATGGCGTGCAAATTGGCGTGATTTCAGAAGGTCGTGACTTCAGAATGGCGTGACTTCAGAATGCCATGCAGATTGGCGTGTCTTCAGAATGCCGGGCAGATTGGCGTGACTTCAGAATGGCGTGCAAATTGGCGTGATTTCAGAAGGTCGTGACTTCAGAATGGTGTGACTTCAGAATGGTGTGCAGAATGGTGTGACTTCAGAATGGCATGACTTCAGAACGGCGTGACTTCAGAATGGCGTGCAGAATGGTGTGACTTCAGAACGACATGAAGAATGGTGTGACTTCAGAACGACGTGCACAATGGTGTGACTGCAGAATGGTGTGACTTCATAACGGTGTGACTTCAGAACGGCGTGACATCAGAATGGCGTGCATAATGCTGTGACTTCAGAATGGTGTGACTTCAGAATGGAGTGCCTTCAGAACGGCGTGATTCAGAATGGCGTGCAGAATGGTGTGACTTCAGAACGTCATGCAGAATGGTGTGACTTCAGATTGGCGTGACTTCAGAACGACGTGCAGAATGGCATGACTTCAGAATGGCGAGACTTCAGAATGGTGTGGCATCAGAATGGCGTGCTGAACGGAGTGACTTCAGAATGGTGTGACTTCAGAATGGCGTGCAGAATGGTGTGACTTCAGAATGGTGTGACTTCAGAATGGTGTGACTTCAGAATGGCGTGACTTCAGAACGACGCGCAGAATGGTATGGATTCAGAATGGCGTGCAGAATGGTGTGACTTCAGAATGGTGTGACTTCAGAACGGCGTGACTTCAGAATGGCGTGCAGAATGGTGTGACTTCAGAATGGTGTGACTTCAGAACGGCGTGACTTCAGAATGGTGTGCAGAATGGTGTGACTTCAGAATGGCTTGACTTCAGAACGGCGTGACTGCAAAATGGCGTGCAGAATGGTGTGACTTCAGAATGGCGTGACTTCAGAATGGCATGCTTCAGAATGGCTTGCAGAATGGCGTGACTTCAGAATGGCGTGCAGTATGGTGTGACTTCAAAATTGCGTGCTTCAGAATGGCGTGATTCAGAATGGCATGCTTCAGAATGGCGTGCAGAATGGTGTGACTTCAGAATGGTGTGACTTCAGGAATGGCGTGCTTAAGAGTGGTGTGACTTCAGAATCGTGTGACTTCAGAATGGTGTGACTTCAGAATGGCGTGCAGAATGGTGTGACTTCAGAATGGCTTGCAGAACGTCGTGACTTCAGAATGGCGTGCTTCAGAATGGCATGCAGACCGGCGTGACTTCAGAATGGCATGCAGATTGGCGTGACTTCAGAATGGCATGACTTCAGAATGGCATGCAGATTCGAGTGACTTCAGAATGGCGTGCAAACTGGCGTGACTTCAGAATGCCGCGACTTCAGAAGGTGTGCAGATTGGCGTGACTTCAGAATGGAGTGACTTCAGAATGCCATGCAGATTGGCGTGACTTCAGAATGGCGTGCAGATTGGCGTGACTTCAGAATGGCGTGACCTCAGAATGGCATGCAGATTGGCGTGACTTCAGAATGGTGTGACTTCAGAATGGTGTGACTTCAGAATGGTGTTACTTCCGAATGGCGTGCTTCAGTATGGTGTGACCTCAGAATAGCGTGCAGAATGGTGTGATTTCAGAATTGTGTGACTTCAGGAATGGCGTGCTTCAGATGGCGTGACTTCAGAGTGGCGTGATTTCAGAATGGCGTGCAGAATGGTGTGACTTCAGAATGGTGTGACTTCAGAATGGCGTGACTTCAGAATGGTGTGCAGAATGGTGTGACTTCAGAAAGACATGCAGAATGGTGTGACTTCAGAATGGTGTGACTTCAGAATGGTGTGACTTCAGAACGACGTGCAGAATGGTGTGACTTCAGAATGGTGTTACTTCAGATTTGTGTTACTTCAGAATGTTGTGATTCAGAATGGCATGCAGAACGGCGTGACTTCAGAATGGCATGACTTCAGAATGGCGTGCAGATTGGCGTGACTTCAGAATGGCGTGCAAATTGGCGTGATTTCAGAAGGTCGTGACTTCAGAATGGCGTGACTTCAGAATGCCATGCAGATTGGCGTGTCTTCAGAATGCCGGGCAGATTGGCGTGACTTCAGAATGGTGTGACTTCAGAATGGTGTTACTTCCGAATGGCGTGCTTCAGTATGGTGTGACTTCAGAATGGCGTGCAGAATGGTGTGACTTAAGAATGGTGCGACTTCAGGAATGGCGTGCTTCAGAATGGCGTGACTTCAGAATGGCGTGATTTCAGAATGGCGTGCAGAATGGTGTGAATTCAGAATGGCGTGAATTCAGAACGACGTGCAGAATGGTGTGACATCAGAACGACGTGCAGAATGGTGTGACTTCAGAATGGTGTGACTTCAGAATGGCGTGCAGAATGGTGTGACTTCAGAATGGCGTGCAGAATGGTGTGATTTCAGAATGGTGTGACTTCAGAATGGTGTGACTTCAGAATGGTGTGCAGAATGGTGTGACTTCGGAATGGCATGACTTCAGAACGGCGTGACTTCAGAATGGCGTGCAGAATGCTGTGACTTCAGAATGGTGTGACTTCAGAATGGAGTGCCTTCAGAACGGCGTGATTCAGAATGGCGTGCAGAATGGTGTGACTTCAGAACGTCATGCAGAATGGTGTGACTTCAGATTGGCGTGACTTCAGAACGACGTGCAGAATGGCATGACTTCAGAATGGCGAGACTTCAGAATGGTGTGGCATCAGAATGGCATGCTGAACGGAGTGACTTCAGAATGGTGCGACTTCAGAATGGCGTGCAGAATGGTGTGACTTCAGAATGGTGTGACTTCAGAATGGTGTGACTTCAGAATGGCGTGACTTCAGAACGACGCGCAGAATGGTATGACTTCAGAAAGGCGTGCAGAATGGTGTGATTTCAGAATGGTGTGACTTCAGAACGGCGTGACTTCAGAATGGTGTGCAGAATGGTGTGACTTCAGAATGGCATGACTTCAGAACGGCGTGACTTCAGAATGGTGTGACTTCAGGAATGGCGTGCTTCAGAATGGTGTTACTTCAGAATCGTGTGACTTCAGAATGGTGGGACTTCAGAATGGCGTGCAGAATGGTGTGACTTCAGAATGGCTTGCAGAACGTCGTGACTTCAGAATGGCGTGCTTCAGAATGGCATGCAGACCGGCGTGACTTCAGAATGGCATGCAGATTGGCGTGATTTCAGAATGGCATGACTTCAGAATGGCATGCAGATTGGAGTGACTTCAGAATGGCGTGCAAATTGGCGTGACTTCAGAATGTCGTGACTTCAGAAGGCGTGCAGATTGGCGTGACTTCAGAATGGAGTGACTTCAGAATGCCATGCAGATTGGCGTGACTTCAGAATGGCGTGCAGATTGGCATGACTTCAGAATGGCGTGACTTCAGAATGGCATGCAGATTGGCGTGACTTCAGAATGGTGTGACTTCAGAATGGTGTGACTTCAGAATGGCGTGCTTCAGTATGGTGTGACTTCAGAATGGCGTGCAGAATGGTGTGACTTCAGAATTGTGTGACTTCAGGAATGGCGTGCTTCAGAATGGCGTGACTTCAGAATGGCGTGATTTCAGAATGGCGTGCAGAATGGTGTGACTTCAGAATGGTGTGACTTCAGAATGGCGTGATTCAGAATGGCGTGCAGAATGGTGTGACTTCAAAACGACATGCAGAATGGTGTGACTTCAGAATGGTGTGACTTCAGAATGGTGTGACTTCAGAACGATGTGCAGAATGGTGTGACTTCAGAATGGTGTGCAGATTGGCGTGACATCAGAATGGCGTGCAGATTAGCGTGACTTCAGAATGGCATGACTTCAGAATGGCGTGCAGATTGGCGTGACTTCAGAATGGCGTGCAAATTGGCGTGATTTCAGAAGGTCGTGACTTCAGAATGGCGTGACTTCAGAATGCCATGCAGATTGGCGTGTCTTCAGAATGCCGTGCAGATTGGCATGACTTCAGAATGGTGTGACTTCAGAATGGTGTTACTTCCGAATGGCGTGCTTCAGTATGGTGTGACTTCAGAATGGCGTGCAGAATGGTGTGACTTAAGAATTGTGTGACTTCAGGAGTGGCGTGCTTCAGAATGGCGTGACTTCAGAATGGCGTGATTTCAGAATGGCGTGCAGAATGGTGTGAATTCAGAATGGCGTAAATTAAGAACGACGTGCAGAATGGTGTGACTTCAGAACGACGTGCAGAATGGTGTGACTTCAGAATGGTGTGACTTCAGAATGGCGTGCAGAATGGTGTGACTTCAGAATGGTGTGACTTCAAAAAGGCGTGCAGAATGGTGTGACTTCAGAATGGCGTGACTTCAGAATGGTGTGACTTCAGGAATGGCGTGCTTCAGAATGGTGTGACTTCAGAATCGTGTGACTTCAGAATGGTGGGACTTCAGAATGGCGTGCAGAATTGTGTGACTTCAGAATGGCTTGCAGAACGTCGTGACTTCAGAATGGCGTGCTTCAGAATGGCATGCAGACCGGCGTGACTTCAGAATGGCATGCAGATTGGCGTGACTTCAGAATGGCATGACTTCAGAATGGCATGCAGATTGGAGTGACTTCAGAATGGCGTGCAAATTGGCGTGACTTCAGAATGTCGTGAATTCAGAAGGCGTGCAGATTGGCGTGACTTCAGAATGGAGTGACTTCAGAATGCCATGCAGATTGGCGTGACTTCAGAATGGCGTGCAGATTGGCGTGACTTCAGAATGGCGTGACTTCAGAATGCCATGCAGATTGGCGTGACTTCAGAATGGCGTGCAGATTGGCGTGACTTCAGAATGGCGTGACTTCAGAATGGCATGCAGATTGGCGTGACTTCAGAATGGCGTGACCTCAGAATGGCATGCAGATTGGCGTGACTTCAGAATGGTGTGACTTCAGAATGGTGTGACTTCAGAATGGTGTTACTTCCGAATGGCGTGCTTCAGTATGGTGTGACTTCAGAATTGCATGCTTCAGAACGGTGTGACTTCAGAATGGCATGCTTCAGAATGGCGTGCAGAAAGGTGTGACTTCAGAATGGCATGCTTCAGAATGGTGTGACTTCAGAATTGCGTGCTTCATAATGTTGTGACTTCAAAATGGCGTGACATCTGAATGGCGTGCTTCAGAATGGCGTGACTTCAGAATGGTGTGACTTCAGAATGGTGTTACTTCCGAATGGCGTGCTTCAGTATGGTGTGACTTCAGAATTGCGTGCTTCAGAACGGTGTGACTTCAGAATGGCATGCTTCAGAATGGCGTGCAGAAAGGTGTGACTTCAGAATGGCATGCTTCAGAATGGTGTGACTTCAGAATTGCGTGCTTCATAATGTTGTGACTTCAAAATGGCGTGACATCTGAATGGCGTGCTTCAGAATGGCGTGCTTCATAATGGTGTGACTTCAGAATGGTGTGACTTCAGAATGGTGTGCTTCAGAATGGCGTGACTTCAGAATGGCGTGATTCAGAACGGCGTGCTTCAGAATTGCATGCTTCAGAATGGCGTGCTTCAGAAAGGCGTGCTTCAGAACGGTGGGACTTCAGAATGGTGTGACTTCAGAATGGCATGACTTCAGAATGGCGTGCTTCAGAATGGCGTGCAGAATGGTGTGACTTCAGATTGGCGTGACTTCAGAACGACGTGCAGAATGGCATGACTTCAGAATGGCGAGACTTCAGAATGGTGTGGCATCAGAATGGCGTGCTGAACGGAGTGACTTCAGAATGGTGTGACTTCAGAATGGCGTGCAGAATGGTGTGACTTCAGAATGGTGTGACTTCAGAATGGTGTGACTTCAGAATGGCGTGACTTCAGAACGACGCGCAGAATGGTATGGATTCAGAATGGCGTGCAGAATGGTGTGACTTCAGAATGGTGTGACTTCAGAACGGCGTGAATTCAGAATGGCGTGCAGAATGGTGTGACTTCAGAATGGTGTGACTTCAGAACGGCGTGACTTCAGAATGGTGTGCAGAATGGTGTGACTTCAGAATGGCTTGACTTCAGAACGGCGTGACTGCAAAATGGCGTGCAGAATGGTGTGACTTCAGAATGGCGTGACTTCAGAATGGCATGCTTCAGAATGGCTTGCAGAATGGCGTGACTTCAGAATGGCGTGCAGTATGGTGTGACTTCAAAATGGCGTGCTTCAGAATGGCGTGATTCAGAATGGCATGCAGATTGGCGTGACTTCAGAATGGCGTGACCTCAGAATGGCATGCAGATTGGCGTGACTTCAGAATGGCGTGACCTCAGAATGGCATGCAGATTGGCGTGACTTCAGAATGGTGTGACTTCAGAATGGTGTGACTTCAGAATGGTGTTACTTCCGAATGGCGTGCTTCAGTATGGTGTGACTTCAGAATTGCGTGCTTCAGAACGGTGTGACTTCAGAATGGCATGCTTCAGAATGGCGTGCAGAAAGGTGTGACTTCAGAATGGCATGCTTCAGAATGGTGTGACTTCAGAATTGCGTGCTTCATAATGTTGTGACTTCAAAATGGCGTGACATCTGAATGGCGTGCTTCAGAATGGCGTGCTTCATAATGGTGTGACTTCAGAATGGTGTGACTTCAGAATGGTGTGCTTCAGAATGGCGTGACTTCAGAATGGCGTGATTCAGAACGGCGTGCTTCAGAATTGCATGCTTCAGAATGGCGTGCTTCAGAATGGCGTGCTTCAGAACGGTGGGACTTCAGAATGGTGTGACTTCAGAATGGCATGACTTCAGAATGGCGTGCTTCAGAATGGCGTGCAGAATGGTGTGACGTCAGAATGGCGTGACTTCAGAATGACGTGCAGAATGGTGTGACTTCAGATTGGCGTGACTTCAGAATGGCGTGACTTCAGAACGGCGTGCAGAATGGTGTGACTTCAGAATGGCGTGATCTCAGAATGGCGTGCAGAATGACATGACTTCAGACTGGCGTGACTTCAGAATGGCGTGCAGAATGGCGTGACTTCAGAATGGCATGCTTCAGAATGGCATGACTTCAGAATGGCGTGCTTCAGAATGGCGTGCTTCAGAGTGCTGTGAGTTCAGAACGGCGTGCGGAATGCCGTGACTTCAGAACGGCGTGCAGAATGGTGTGACTTCAGAATGGCGTGCTTCAGAATGGTGCGACTTCAGAAGGCGTGCAGATTGGCGTGACTTCAGAATGGAGTGACTTCAGAATGCCATGCAGATTGGCGTGACTTCAGAATGGCGTGCAGATTGGCGTGACTTCAGAATGGCGTGACCTCAGAATGGCATGCAGATTGGCGTGACTTCAGAATGGTGTGACTTCAGAATGGTGTGACTTCAGAATGGTGTTACTTCCGAATGGCGTGCTTCAGTATGGTGTGACCTCAGAATAGCGTGCAGAATGGTGTGATTTCAGAATTGTGTGACTTCAGGAATGGCGTGCTTCAGATGGCGTGACTTCAGAGTGGCGTGATTTCAGAATGGCGTGCAGAATGGTGTGACTTCAGAATGGTGTGACTTCAGAATGGCGTGACTTCAGAATGGTGTGCAGAATGGTGTGACTTCAGAAAGACATGCAGAATGGTGTGACTTCAGAATGGTGTGACTTCAGAATGGTGTGACTTCAGAACGACGTGCAGAATGGTGTGACTTCAGAATGGTGTTACTTCAGATTTGTGTTACTTCAGAATGTTGTGATTCAGAATGGCATGCAGAACGGCGTGACTTCAGAATGGCATGACTTCAGAATGGCGTGCAGATTGGCGTGACTTCAGAATGGCGTGCAAATTGGCGTGATTTCAGAAGGTCGTGACTTCAGAATGGCGTGACTTCAGAATGCCATGCAGATTGGCGTGTCTTCAGAATGCCGGGCAGATTGGCGTGACTTCAGAATGGCGTGCAAATTGGCGTGATTTCAGAAGGTCGTGACTTCAGAATGGTGTGACTTCAGAATGGTGTGCAGAATGGTGTGACTTCAGAATGGCATGACTTCAGAACGGCGTGACTTCAGAATGGCGTGCAGAATGGTGTGACTTCAGAACGACATGAAGAATGGTGTGACTTCAGAACGACGTGCACAATGGTGTGACTGCAGAATGGTGTGACTTCATAACGGTGTGACTTCAGAACGGCGTGACTTCAGAATGGCGTGCATAATGCTGTGACTTCAGAACGTCATGCAGAATGGTGTGACTTCAGATTGGCGTGACTTCAGAACGACGTGCAGAATGGCATGACTTCAGAATGGCGAGACTTCAGAATGGTGTGGCATCAGAATGGCGTGCTGAACGGAGTGACTTCAGAATGGTGTGACTTCAGAATGGCGTGCAGAATGGTGTGACTTCAGAATGGTGTGACTTCAGAATGGTGTGACTTCAGAATGGCGTGACTTCAGAACGACGCGCAGAATGGTATGGATTCAGAATGGCGTGCAGAATGGTGTGACTTCAGAATGGTGTGACTTCAGAACGGCGTGACTTCAGAATGGCGTGCAGAATGGTGTGACTTCAGAATGGTGTGACTTCAGAACGGCGTGACTTCAGAATGGTGTGCAGAATGGTGTGACTTCAGAATGGCTTGACTTCAGAACGGCGTGACTGCAAAATGGCGTGCAGAATGGTGTGACTTCAGAATGGCGTGACTTCAGAATGGCATGCTTCAGAATGGCTTGCAGAATGGCGTGACTTCAGAATGGCGTGCAGTATGGTGTGACTTCAAAATGGCGTGCTTCAGAATGGCGTGATTCAGAATGGCATGCTTCAGAATGGCGTGCAGAATGGTGTGACTTCAGAATGGTGTGACTTCAGGAATGGCGTGCTTAAGAGTGGTGTGACTTCAGAATCGTGTGACTTCAGAATGGTGTGACTTCAGAATGGCGTGCAGAATGGTGTGACTTCAGAATGGCTTGCAGAACGTCGTGACTTCAGAATGGCGTGCTTCAGAATGGCATGCAGACCGGCGTGACTTCAGAATGGCATGCAGATTGGCGTGACTTCAGAATGGCATGACTTCAGAATGGCATGCAGATTCGAGTGACTTCAGAATGGCGTGCAAACTGGCGTGACTTCAGAATGCCGCGACTTCAGAAGGCGTGCAGATTGGCGTGACTTCAGAATGGAGTGACTTCAGAATGCCATGCAGATTGGCGTGACTTCAGAATGGCGTGCAGATTGGCGTGACTTCAGAATGGCGTGACCTCAGAATGGCATGCAGATTGGCGTGACTTCAGAATGGTGTGACTTCAGAATGGTGTGACTTCAGAATGGTGTTACTTCCGAATGGCGTGCTTCAGTATGGTGTGACCTCAGAATAGCGTGCAGAATGGTGTGATTTCAGAATTGTGTGACTTCAGGAATGGCGTGCTTCAGATGGCGTGACTTCAGAGTGGCGTGATTTCAGAATGGCGTGCAGAATGGTGTGACTTCAGAATGGTGTGACTTCAGAATGGCGTGACTTCAGAATGGTGTGCAGAATGGTGTGACTTCAGAAAGACATGCAGAATGGTGTGACTTCAGAATGGTGTGACTTCAGAATGGTGTGACTTCAGAACGACGTGCAGAATGGTGTGACTTCAGAATGGTGTTACTTCAGATTTGTGTTACTTCAGAATGTTGTGATTCAGAATGGCATGCAGAACGGCGTGACTTCAGAATGGCATGACTTCAGAATGGCGTGCAGATTGGCGTGACTTCAGAATGGCGTGCAAATTGGCGTGATTTCAGAAGGTCGTGACTTCAGAATGGCGTGACTTCAGAATGCCATGCAGATTGGCGTGTCTTCAGAATGCCGGGCAGATTGGCGTGACTTCAGAATGGTGTGACTTCAGAATGGTGTTACTTCCGAATGGCGTGCTTCAGTATGGTGTGACTTCAGAATGGCGTGCAGAATGGTGTGACTTAAGAATGGTGCGACTTCAGGAATGGCGTGCTTCAGAATGGCGTGACTTCAGAATGGCGTGATTTCAGAATGGCGTGCAGAATGGTGTGAATTCAGAATGGCGTGAATTCAGAACGACGTGCAGAATGGTGTGACATCAGAACGACGTGCAGAATGGTGTGACTTCAGAATGGTGTGACTTCAGAATGGCGTGCAGAATGGTGTGACTTCAGAATGGCGTGCAGAATGGTGTGATTTCAGAATGGTGTGACTTCAGAATGGTGTGACTTCAGAATGGTGTGCAGAATGGTGTGACTTCAGAATGGCATGACTTCAGAACGGCGTGACTTCAGAATGGCGTGCAGAATGCTGTGACTTCAGAATGGTGTGACTTCAGAATGGAGTGCCTTCAGAACGGCGTGATTCAGAATGGCGTGCAGAATGGTGTGACTTCAGAACGTCATGCAGAATGGTGTGACTTCAGATTGGCGTGACTTCAGAACGACGTGCAGAATGGCATGACTTCAGAATGGCGAGACTTCAGAATGGTGTGGCATCAGAATGGCATGCTGAACGGAGTGACTTCAGAATGGTGCGACTTCAGAATGGCGTGCAGAATGGTGTGACTTCAGAATGGTGTGACTTCAGAATGGTGTGACTTCAGAATGGCGTGACTTCAGAACGACGCGCAGAATGGTATGACTTCAGAAAGGCGTGCAGAATGGTGTGATTTCAGAATGGTGTGACTTCAGAACGGCGTGACTTCAGAATGGTGTGCAGAATGGTGTGACTTCAGAATGGCATGACTTCAGAACGGCGTGACTTCAGAATGGTGTGACTTCAGGAATGGCGTGCTTCAGAATGGTGTTACTTCAGAATCGTGTGACTTCAGAATGGTGGGACTTCAGAATGGCGTGCAGAATGGTGTGACTTCAGAATGGCTTGCAGAACGTCGTGACTTCAGAATGGCGTGCTTCAGAATGGCATGCAGACCGGCGTGACTTCAGAATGGCATGCAGATTGGCGTGATTTCAGAATGGCATGACTTCAGAATGGCATGCAGATTGGAGTGACTTCAGAATGGCGTGCAAATTGGCGTGACTTCAGAATGTCGTGACTTCAGAAGGCGTGCAGATTGGCGTGACTTCAGAATGGAGTGACTTCAGAATGCCATGCAGATTGGCGTGACTTCAGAATGGCGTGCAGATTGGCATGACTTCAGAATGGCGTGACTTCAGAATGGCATGCAGATTGGCGTGACTTCAGAATGGTGTGACTTCAGAATGGTGTGACTTCAGAATGGCGTGCTTCAGTATGGTGTGACTTCAGAATGGCGTGCAGAATGGTGTGACTTCAGAATTGTGTGACTTCAGGAATGGCGTGCTTCAGAATGGCGTGACTTCAGAATGGCGTGATTTCAGAATGGCGTGCAGAATGGTGTGACTTCAGAATGGTGTGACTTCAGAATGGCGTGATTCAGAATGGCGTGCAGAATGGTGTGACTTCAAAACGACATGCAGAATGGTGTGACTTCAGAATGGTGTGACTTCAGAATGGTGTGACTTCAGAACGATGTGCAGAATGGTGTGACTTCAGAATGGTGTGCAGATTGGCGTGACATCAGAATGGCGTGCAGATTAGCGTGACTTCAGAATGGCATGACTTCAGAATGGCGTGCAGATTGGCGTGACTTCAGAATGGCGTGCAAATTGGCGTGATTTCAGAAGGTCGTGACTTCAGAATGGCGTGACTTCAGAATGCCATGCAGATTGGCGTGTCTTCAGAATGCCGTGCAGATTGGCATGACTTCAGAATGGTGTGACTTCAGAATGGTGTTACTTCCGAATGGCGTGCTTCAGTATGGTGTGACTTCAGAATGGCGTGCAGAATGGTGTGACTTAAGAATTGTGTGACTTCAGGAGTGGCGTGCTTCAGAATGGCGTGACTTCAGAATGGCGTGATTTCAGAATGGCGTGCAGAATGGTGTGAATTCAGAATGGCGTAAATTAAGAACGACGTGCAGAATGGTGTGACTTCAGAACGACGTGCAGAATGGTGTGACTTCAGAATGGTGTGACTTCAGAATGGCGTGCAGAATGGTGTGACTTCAGAATGGTGTGACTTCAAAAAGGCGTGCAGAATGGTGTGACTTCAGAATGGCGTGACTTCAGAATGGTGTGACTTCAGGAATGGCGTGCTTCAGAATGGTGTGACTTCAGAATCGTGTGACTTCAGAATGGTGGGACTTCAGAATGGCGTGCAGAATTGTGTGACTTCAGAATGGCTTGCAGAACGTCGTGACTTCAGAATGGCGTGCTTCAGAATGGCAAGCAGACCGGCGTGACTTCAGAATGGCATGCAGATTGGCGTGACTTCAGAATGGCATGACTTCAGAATGGCATGCAGATTGGAGTGACTTCAGAATGGCGTGCAAATTGGCGTGACTTCAGAATGTCGTGAATTCAGAAGGCGTGCAGATTGGCGTGACTTCAGAATGGAGTGACTTCAGAATGCCATGCAGATTGGCGTGACTTCAGAATGGCGTGCAGATTGGCGTGACTTCAGAATGGCGTGACTTCAGAATGCCATGCAGATTGGCGTGACTTCAGAATGGCGTGCAGATTGGCGTGACTTCAGAATGGCGTGACCTCAGAATGGCATGCAGATTGGCGTGACTTCAGAATGGTGTGACTTCAGAATGGTGTGACTTCAGAATGGCGTGCTTCAGTATGGTGTGACTTCAGAATGGCGTGCAGAATGGTGTGACTTCAGAATTGTGTGACTTCAGGAATGGCGTGCTTCAGAATGGCGTGACTTCAGAATGGCGTGATTTCAGAATGGCGTGCAGAATGGTGTGACTTCAGAATGGTGTGACTTCAGAATGGCGTGACTTCAGAATGGTGTGCAGAATGGTGTGACTTCAAAACGACATGCAGAATGGTGTGACTTCAGAATGGTGTGACTTCAGAATGGTGTGACTTCAGAACGACGTGCAGAATGGTGTGACTTCAGAATGGTGTGCAGATTGGCGTGACTTCAGAATGGCGTGCAGATTGGCGTGACTTCAGAATGGCATGACTTCAGAATGGCGTGCAGATTGGCGTGACTTCAGAATGGCGTGCAAATTGGCGTGATTTCAGAAGGTCGTGACTTCAGAATGGCGTGACTTCAGAATGCCATGCAGATTGGCGTGCCTTCAGAATGCCGTGCAGATTGGCGTGACTTCAGAATGGTGTGACTTCAGAATGGTGTTACTTCCGAATGGCGTGCTTCAGTATGGTGTGACTTCAGAATGGCGTGCAGAATGGTGTGACTTAAGAATTGTGTGACTTCAGGAATGGCGTGCTTCAGAATGGCGAGACTTCAGAATGGCGCGATTTCAGAATGGCGTGCAGAATGGTGTGAATTCAGAATGGCGTGAATTCAGAACGACGTGCAGAATGGTGTGACTTCACTACGACGTGCAGAATGGTGTGACTTCAGAATGGTGTGACTTCAGAATGGCGTGCAGAATGGTGTGACTTCAGAATGGTGTGACTTCAAAAAGGCGTGCAGAATGGTGTGATTTCAGAATGGTGTGACTTCAGAATGGCGTGACTTCAGAATGGTGTGCAGAATGGTGTGACTTCAGAATGGCTTCACTTCAGAACGGCGTGACTTCAGAATGGCGTGCAGAATGGTGTGACTTCAGAATGACGTGACTTCAGAATGGTGTGACTTCAGAATGGCGTGCCTTCAGAATGGCCTGACTTCAGAATGGCGTGCAGAATGGTGTGACTTCAGAATGGCGTGACTTCAGAACGGCGTGACTTCAGAATGGCGTGCAGAATGGTGTGACTTCAGAATGGTGTGACTTCAGAACGGCGTGACTTCAGAATGGTGTGCAGAATGGTGTGACTTCAGAATGGCTTGACTTCAGAACGGCGTGACTGCAAAATGGCGTGCAGAATGGTGTGACTTCAGAATGGCGTGACTTCAGAATGGCATGCTTCAGAATGGCTTGCAGAATGGCGTGACTTCAGAATGGCGTGCAGTATGGTGTGACTTCAAAATGGCGTGCTTCAGAATGGCGTGATTCAGAATGGCATGCTTCAGAATGGCGTGCAGAATGGTGTGACTTCAGAATGGTGTGACTTCAGGAATGGCGTGCTTAAGAGTGGTGTGACTTCAGAATCGTGTGACTTCAGAATGGTGTGACTTCAGAATGGCGTGCAGAATGGTGTGACTTCAGAATGGCTTGCAGAACGTCGTGACTTCAGAATGGCGTGCTTCAGAATGGCATGCAGACCGGCGTGACTTCAGAATGGCATGCAGATTGGCGTGACTTCAGAATGGCATGACTTCAGAATGGCATGCAGATTCGAGTGACTTCAGAATGGCGTGCAAACTGGCGTGACTTCAGAATGCCGCGACTTCAGAAGGCGTGCAGATTGGCGTGACTTCAGAATGGAGTGACTTCAGAATGCCATGCAGATTGGCGTGACTTCAGAATGGCGTGCAGATTGGCGTGACTTCAGAATGGCGTGACCTCAGAATGGCATGCAGATTGGCGTGACTTCAGAATGGTGTGACTTCAGAATGGTGTGACTTCAGAATGGTGTTACTTCCGAATGGCGTGCTTCAGTATGGTGTGACCTCAGAATAGCGTGCAGAATGGTGTGATTTCAGAATTGTGTGACTTCAGGAATGGCGTGCTTCAGATGGCGTGACTTCAGAGTGGCGTGATTTCAGAATGGCGTGCAGAATGGTGTGACTTCAGAATGGTGTGACTTCAGAATGGCGTGACTTCAGAATGGTGTGCAGAATGGTGTGACTTCAGAAAGACATGCAGAATGGTGTGACTTCAGAATGGTGTGACTTCAGAATGGTGTGACTTCAGAACGACGTGCAGAATGGTGTGACTTCAGAATGGTGTTACTTCAGATTTGTGTTACTTCAGAATGTTGTGATTCAGAATGGCATGCAGAACGGCGTGACTTCAGAATGGCATGACTTCAGAATGGCGTGCAGATTGGCGTGACTTCAGAATGGCGTGCAAATTGGCGTGATTTCAGAAGGTCGTGACTTCAGAATGGCGTGACTTCAGAATGCCATGCAGATTGGCGTGTCTTCAGAATGCCGGGCAGATTGGCGTGACTTCAGAATGGTGTGACTTCAGAATGGTGTTACTTCCGAATGGCGTGCTTCAGTATGGTGTGACTTCAGAATGGCGTGCAGAATGGTGTGACTTAAGAATGGTGCGACTTCAGGAATGGCGTGCTTCAGAATGGCGTGACTTCAGAATGGCGTGATTTCAGAATGGCGTGCAGAATGGTGTGAATTCAGAATGGCGTGAATTCAGAACGACGTGCAGAATGGTGTGACATCAGAACGACGTGCAGAATGGTGTGACTTCAGAATGGTGTGACTTCAGAATGGCGTGCAGAATGGTGTGACTTCAGAATGGCGTGCAGAATGGTGTGATTTCAGAATGGTGTGACTTCAGAATGGTGTGACTTCAGAATGGTGTGCAGAATGGTGTGACTTCAGAATGGCATGACTTCAGAACGGCGTGACTTCAGAATGGCGTGCAGAATGCTGTGACTTCAGAATGGTGTGACTTCAGAATGGAGTGCCTTCAGAACGGCGTGATTCAGAATGGCGTGCAGAATGGTGTGACTTCAGAACGTCATGCAGAATGGTGTGACTTCAGATTGGCGTGACTTCAGAACGACGTGCAGAATGGCATGACTTCAGAATGGCGAGACTTCAGAATGGTGTGGCATCAGAATGGCATGCTGAACGGAGTGACTTCAGAATGGTGCGACTTCAGAATGGCGTGCAGAATGGTGTGACTTCAGAATGGTGTGACTTCAGAATGGTGTGACTTCAGAATGGCGTGACTTCAGAACGACGCGCAGAATGGTATGACTTCAGAAAGGCGTGCAGAATGGTGTGATTTCAGAATGGTGTGACTTCAGAACGGCGTGACTTCAGAATGGTGTGCAGAATGGTGTGACTTCAGAATGGCATGACTTCAGAACGGCGTGACTTCAGAATGGTGTGACTTCAGGAATGGCGTGCTTCAGAATGGTGTTACTTCAGAATCGTGTGACTTCAGAATGGTGGGACTTCAGAATGGCGTGCAGAATGGTGTGACTTCAGAATGGCTTGCAGAACGTCGTGACTTCAGAATGGCGTGCTTCAGAATGGCATGCAGACCGGCGTGACTTCAGAATGGCATGCAGATTGGCGTGATTTCAGAATGGCATGACTTCAGAATGGCATGCAGATTGGAGTGACTTCAGAATGGCGTGCAAATTGGCGTGACTTCAGAATGTCGTGACTTCAGAAGGCGTGCAGATTGGCGTGACTTCAGAATGGAGTGACTTCAGAATGCCATGCAGATTGGCGTGACTTCAGAATGGCGTGCAGATTGGCATGACTTCAGAATGGCGTGACTTCAGAATGGCATGCAGATTGGCGTGACTTCAGAATGGTGTGACTTCAGAATGGTGTGACTTCAGAATGGCGTGCTTCAGTATGGTGTGACTTCAGAATGGCGTGCAGAATGGTGTGACTTCAGAATTGTGTGACTTCAGGAATGGCGTGCTTCAGAATGGCGTGACTTCAGAATGGCGTGATTTCAGAATGGCGTGCAGAATGGTGTGACTTCAGAATGGTGTGACTTCAGAATGGCGTGATTCAGAATGGCGTGCAGAATGGTGTGACTTCAAAACGACATGCAGAATGGTGTGACTTCAGAATGGTGTGACTTCAGAATGGTGTGACTTCAGAACGATGTGCAGAATGGTGTGACTTCAGAATGGTGTGCAGATTGGCGTGACATCAGAATGGCGTGCAGATTAGCGTGACTTCAGAATGGCATGACTTCAGAATGGCGTGCAGATTGGCGTGACTTCAGAATGGCGTGCAAATTGGCGTGATTTCAGAAGGTCGTGACTTCAGAATGGCGTGACTTCAGAATGCCATGCAGATTGGCGTGTCTTCAGAATGCCGTGCAGATTGGCATGACTTCAGAATGGTGTGACTTCAGAATGGTGTTACTTCCGAATGGCGTGCTTCAGTATGGTGTGACTTCAGAATGGCGTGCAGAATGGTGTGACTTAAGAATTGTGTGACTTCAGGAGTGGCGTGCTTCAGAATGGCGTGACTTCAGAATGGCGTGATTTCAGAATGGCGTGCAGAATGGTGTGAATTCAGAATGGCGTAAATTAAGAACGACGTGCAGAATGGTGTGACTTCAGAACGACGTGCAGAATGGTGTGACTTCAGAATGGTGTGACTTCAGAATGGTGTGCAGAATGGTGTGACTTCAGAATGGTGTGACTTCAAAAAGGCGTGCAGAATGGTGTGACTTCAGAATGGCGTGACTTCAGAATGGTGTGACTTCAGGAATGGCGTGCTTCAGAATGGTGTGACTTCAGAATCGTGTGACTTCAGAATGGTGGGACTTCAGAATGGCGTGCAGAATTGTGTGACTTCAGAATGGCTTGCAGAACGTCGTGACTTCAGAATGGCGTGCTTCAGAATGGCAAGCAGACCGGCGTGACTTCAGAATGGCATGCAGATTGGCGTGACTTCAGAATGGCATGACTTCAGAATGGCATGCAGATTGGAGTGACTTCAGAATGGCGTGCAAATTGGCGTGACTTCAGAATGTCGTGAATTCAGAAGGCGTGCAGATTGGCGTGACTTCAGAATGGAGTGACTTCAGAATGCCATGCAGATTGGCGTGACTTCAGAATGGCGTGCAGATTGGCGTGACTTCAGAATGGCGTGACTTCAGAATGCCATGCAGATTGGCGTGACTTCAGAATGGCGTGCAGATTGGCGTGACTTCAGAATGGCGTGACCTCAGAATGGCATGCAGATTGGCGTGACTTCAGAATGGTGTGACTTCAGAATGGTGTGACTTCAGAATGGCGTGCTTCAGTATGGTGTGACTTCAGAATGGCGTGCAGAATGGTGTGACTTCAGAATTGTGTGACTTCAGGAATGGCGTGCTTCAGAATGGCGTGACTTCAGAATGGCGTGATTTCAGAATGGCGTGCAGAATGGTGTGACTTCAGAATGGTGTGACTTCAGAATGGCGTGACTTCAGAATGGTGTGCAGAATGGTGTGACTTCAAAACGACATGCAGAATGGTGTGACTTCAGAATGGTGTGACTTCAGAATGGTGTGACTTCAGAACGACGTGCAGAATGGTGTGACTTCAGAATGGTGTGCAGATTGGCGTGACTTCAGAATGGCGTGCAGATTGGCGTGACTTCAGAATGGCATGACTTCAGAATGGCGTGCAGATTGGCGTGACTTCAGAATGGCGTGCAAATTGGCGTGATTTCAGAAGGTCGTGACTTCAGAATGGCGTGACTTCAGAATGCCATGCAGATTGGCGTGCCTTCAGAATGCCGTGCAGATTGGCGTGACTTCAGAATGGTGTGACTTCAGAATGGTGTTACTTCCGAATGGCGTGCTTCAGTATGGTGTGACTTCAGAATGGCGTGCAGAATGGTGTGACTTAAGAATTGTGTGACTTCAGGAATGGCGTGCTTCAGAATGGCGAGACTTCAGAATGGCGCGATTTCAGAATGGCGTGCAGAATGGTGTGAATTCAGAATGGCGTGAATTCAGAACGACGTGCAGAATGGTGTGACTTCACTACGACGTGCAGAATGGTGTGACTTCAGAATGGTGTGACTTCAGAATGGCGTGCAGAATGGTGTGACTTCAGAATGGTGTGACTTCAAAAAGGCGTGCAGAATGGTGTGATTTCAGAATGGTGTGACTTCAGAATGGCGTGACTTCAGAATGGTGTGCAGAATGGTGTGACTTCAGAATGGCTTCACTTCAGAACGGCGTGACTTCAGAATGGCGTGCAGAATGGTGTGACTTCAGAATGACGTGACTTCAGAATGGTGTGACTTCAGAATGGCGTGCCTTCAGAATGGCCTGACTTCAGAATGGCGTGCAGAATGGTGTGACTTCAGAATGGCGTGACTTCAGAATGGCATGCTTCAGAATGGCTTGCAGAATGGCGTGACTTCAGAATGGCGTGCAGTATGGTGTGACTTCAAAATGGCGTGCTTCAGAATGGAGTGATTCAGAATGGCATGCTTCAGAATGGCGTGCAGAATGGTGTGACTTCAGAATGGTGTGACTTCAGGAATGGCGTGCTTCAGAATGGCGTGCAGAACGTCGTGACTTCAGAATGGCATGCAGATTGGCGTGACTTCAGAATGGCGTGCAGATTGGCGTGACTTCAGAATGGCATGACTTCAGAATGGCGTGCAGATTGGAGTGACTTCAGAATGTCGTGCAAATTGGCTTGACTTCAGAATGTCGTGACTTCAGAAGGCGTGCAGATTGGGGTGACTTCAGAATGGAGTGACTTCAGAATGCCATGCAGATTGGAGTGACTTCAGAATGGCGTGCAGATTGGCGTGACTTCAGAATGGCGTGCTTCAGTATGGTGTGACTTCAGAATGGCGTGCAGAATGGTGTGACTTCAGAATTGTGTGTCTTCAGGAATGGCGTGCTTCAGAATGGCGTGACTTCAGAATGGCGTGATTTCAGAATGGCGTGCAGAATGGTGTGACTTCAGAATTGTGTGACTTCAGGAATGGCGTGCTTCAGAATGGCGTGACTTCAGAATGGCATGACTTTAGAATGGCGTGCAGATTGGCGTGACTTCAGAATGGCGTACAAATTGACGTGATTTCAGATGGTCGTGATTTCAGAATGGCGTGTCTTCAGAATGCCGTGCAGATTGGCTTGATTTCAGAATGGTGTGACTTCAGAATGGTGTTACTTCAGAATGGCGTGCTTCAGTATGGTGGGACTTCAGAATGGCGTGCAGAATGGTTTGACTTCAGAATTGTGTGACTTCAGGAAAGGCGTGCTTCAGAATGGCGTGACTTCAGAATGGCGTGATTTCAGAATGGCGTGCAGAATGGTGTGACTTCAGAATGGCGTGCAGAATGGTGTGACTTCAGAATGGTGTGACTTCAGAACGACGTGCAGAATGGTGTGACTTCAGAATGGCGTGACTTCAGAATGGCGTGCAGAATGGTGTGACTTCAGAACGACATGCAGAATGGTGTGACTTCAGAATGGTGTGACTTCAGAACGACGTGCAGAATGGTGTGACTTCAGAATGGCCTGACTTCAGAATGGCGTGCAGAACGGTGTGACTTCTGGAATGGCGTGCTTCATAATGGCGTGCTTCAGAATGGCGTGCAGAATGGTGTGACTTCAGAATGGTGTGCTTCAGAATGGCGTGCAGAATGGTGTGACTTCAGAATGGCGTGACTTCAGGAATGGCGTGCTTCAGAATGGCATGACTTCAGAATGGCTTGCTTCAGAATGGTGTGACTTCAGAATGGCGTGCAGAATGGTGTGACTTCAGAATGGTGTGACTTCAGAATGGCGTGACTTCAAAATAGTGTGACTTCAGAATGGTGTGACTTCAGAATGGCGTGCAGAATGGTGTGACTTCAGAATGGTGTGACTTCAGAATGGTGTGCAGAATGGTGTGATTTCAGAATGGCGTGCAGAATGGTGTGACTTCAGAATGGTGTGATTTCAGAATGGCGTGCAGAATGGTGTGACTTCAGAATTGTGTGACATCAGAACGACGTGCAGAATGGTCTGACTTCAGAATAGCGTGACTTCAGATTGGCGTGCAGAATGGTGTGACTTCAGAATGGTGTGACTTCAGAATGGCATGACTTCAGAACGGCGGGACTTCAGAATGGCGTGCAGAATGGTGTGACTTCAGAATGGCTTGCAGAACGTCGTGACTTCAGAATGGCGTGCTTCAGGAAAGCATGCAGACCGGCGTGACTTCAGAATGGCATGCAGATTGGCGTGACTTCAGAATGGCATGACTTCAGAATGGCATGCAGATTGGAGTGACTTCAGAATGGCGTGCAAATTGGCGTGACTTCAGAATGTCGTGACTTCAGAAGGCGTGCAGATTGGCGTGACTTCAGAATGGAGTGACTTCAGAATGCCATGCAGATTGGCGTGACTTCAGAATGGCGTGCAGATTGGCGTGACTTCAGAATGGCGGGACTTCAGAATGGCATGCAGATTGGCGTAACTTCAGAATGGTGTGACTTCAGAATGGCGTGATTTCAGAATGGCGTGCAGAATGGTTTGAATTCAGAATGGCGTGAATTCAGAACGACGTGCAGAATGGTGTGACTTCAGAACGACGTGCAGAATGGTGTGACTTCAGAATGGTGTGACTTCAGAAGGCGTGCAGATGGGCGTGACTTCAGAATGGAGTGACTTCAGAATGCCATGCAGATTGGCGTGACTTCAGAATGGCGTGTAGATTGGCGTGACTTCAGAATGGCGTGACTTCAGAATGGCATGACTTCAGAATGGCGTGCTTCAGAATGGCATGCAGAATGGTGTGACGTCAGAATGGCGTGACTTCAGAATGACATGCAGAATGCTGTGACTTCAGATTGGCATGACTTCAGAATGGTTTGACTTCAGAATGGCGCGCAGATTGTCATGACTTCAGAATGGCATGACTTCAGAATGGCGTGCAAATTGGCGTGACTTCAGATTGTCGTGACTTCAGAATGGCGTGGTGATTGGCGTGACTTCAGAATGGCGTGACTTCAGAATGCCGTGCAGATTGGCGTGACTTCAGAATGGCGTGCAGTGAGGCGTGACTTCAGAATGGCGTGACTTCAGAATGGCAAGCAGATTGGCGTGACTTCAGAATGGTGTGACTTCAGAATGGCGTGACTTCAGAACGACGCGCAGAATGGTATGACTTCAGAATGGCGTGCAGAATGGTGTGACTTCAGAATGGCATGACTTCAGAATGGCGTGCAGTTTGGCATGACTTCAGAATGGCGTACAAATTGGCGTGATTTCAGAAGGTCGTGACTTCAGAATTGTGGGACTTCAGAATGCCGTGCAGATTGGCATGACTTCAGAATGGTGTGACTTCAGAATGGTGTGCTTCAGAATGGCATGACTTCAGAATGGCGTGCTTCAGAACGGCGTGCTTCAGAATTGCATGCTTCAGAATGGCGTGCTTCAGAATGGCGTGCTTCAGAACGGTGGGACTTCAGAATGGTGTGACTTCATAATGGCGTGCAGATTGGAGTGACTTCAGAATGGTGTGACTTCAGAATGGTGTGACTTCAGAATGGCGTGACTTCAGAATGGCGTGAATTCAGAATGGCGTGCTTCAGAATGGCGTGCAGAATGGTGTGACGTCAGAATGGCGTGACTTCAGAATGACATGCAGAACGCTGTGACTTCAGATTGGCATGACTTCAGAATGGCGTGACTTCAGAACGGCGTGCAGAATGGTGTGACTTCAGAATGGTGTGGCTTCAGAATAGTGAGACTTCAGAAAGGCGTGCAGAATGGTGTGACTTCAGAATGGTGTGACTTCAGAACGACATGCAGAATGGTGTGACTTCAGAATCGCGTGACTTCAGAATGGCGTGCAGAATGGTGTGACTTCAGAACGACATGAAGAATGGTATGACTTCAGAACGACGTGCACAATGGTGTGACTTCAGAATTGTGGGACTTCAGAATGCCGTGCAGATTGGCGTGACTTCAGAATGCTGTGCAGATTGGCGTGACTTCAGAATGGCGTGACTTCAGAATGGCGTGCAGATGGCGTGACTTCAGAATCGTGTGACTTCAGAATGGTGTGACTTCAGAATGGCATGCTTCAGTATGGTGTGACTTCAGAATGGCGTGCAGAATGGTGTGACTTCAGAATTGTGTGACTTCAGGAATGGCGTGCTTCAGAATGGCGTGACTTCAGAATGGCGTGATTTCAGAATGGCGTGATTTCAGAATGGCGTGCAGAATGGTCTGACTTCAGAATGGCGTGACTTCAGAATGGCTTGCAGAATGGTGTGACTTCAGAACGACATGCAGAATGGTGACTTCAGAACGACGTGCAGAATGGGTTGAATTCAGAATAGTGTGACTTCAGAATGGCGTGCAGAATGGTGTGACTTCAGATTGGTGTGACTTCAGAATGGCGTGCAGAATGGTGTGATTTCAGAATGGTGTGACTTCAGAACGACGTGCAGAATGATGTGACTTCAGAATGGCATGACTTCAGAATGGCGTGCAGAATGGTGTGACTTCAGAACGACATGCAGAATGGTGTGACTTCAGAATGGTGTGACTTCAGAACAACGTTCAGAATGGTGTGACTTCAGAATGGTGTGACTTCAGAATGGCGTGCAGAATGGTCTGACTTCAGAATGGTGTGACTTCAGAATGGCGTGACTTCAGAACGACGTGCAGAATGGTATGACTTCAGAATGGCGTACAGAATGGTGTGACTTCAGAATGGTATGACTTCAGAATGGCATGCTTCAGAATGGCGTGCAGAAAGGTGTGACTTCAGAATGGCGTGCTTCAGAACGGCGTTCTTCAGAACGGTATGACTTCAGAATGGTATGACTTCAGAATGGCATGCTTCAGAATGGCGTGCAGAAAGGTGTGACTTCAGAATGGCGTGCAGAATGGTGTGACTTCAGAACGACATGAAGAATGGTGTGACTTCAGAACGACGTGCACAATGGTGTGACTGCAGAATGGTGTGACTTCATAATGGTGTGACTTCAGAAAGGCGTGACTTCAGAATGGCGTGCAGAATGCTGTGACTTCAGAATGGTGTGACTTCACAATGGAGTGCCTTCAGAACGGCGTGATTCAGAATGGCGTGCAGAATGGTGTGACTTCAGAACGTCATGCAGAATGGTGTGACTTCAGATTGGCGTGACTTCAGAACGACGTGCAGAATGGCATGACTTCAGAATGGCGAGACTTCAGAATGGTGTGGCATCAGAATGGCGTGCTGAACGGAGTGACTTCAGAATGGTGTGACTTCAGAATGGCGTGCAGAATGGTGTGACTTCAGAATGGTGTGACTTCAGAATGGTGTGACTTCAGAATGGCGTGACTTCAGAACGACGCGCAGAATGGTATGACTTCAGAATGGCGTGCAGAATGGTGTGACTTCAGAATGGTGTGACTTCAGAACGGCGTGACTTCAGAATGGCGTGCAGAATGGTGTGACTTCAGAATGGTGTGACTTCAGAACGGCGTGACTTCAGAATGGTGTGCAGAATGGTGTGACTTCAGAATGGCTTGACTTCAGAACGGCGTGACTGCAGAACGACGTGCAGAATGGTGTGACTTCAGAATGGTGTGACTTCAGAATAGTGAGACTTCAGAACGGCGTGCAGAATGGTGTGACTTCAGAATGGTGTGACTTCAGAACAATGTGCAGAATGGTGTGACTTCAGAATGGCGTGACTTCAGAATGGCGTGCAGAATGTTGTGACTTCAGAACGACATGAAGAATGGTGTGACTTCAGAACGACGTGCACAATGGTGTGACTTCAGAATGGTGTGACTTCATAATGGTGTGACTTCAGAACGGCGTGATTCAGAATGGCGTGCAGAATGGTGTGACTTCAGAACGTCATGCAGAATGGTGTGACTTCAGATTGGCGTGACTTCAGAACGACGTGCAGAATGGCGTGACTTCAGAATGGCGAGACTTCAGAATGGTTTGGCATCAGAATGGCGTGCTGAACGGTGTGACTTCAGAATGGTGTGACTTCAGAATGGCGTGCAGAATGGTGTGACTTCAGAATGGTGTGACTTCAGAACGGCGTGACTTCAGAATGGCGTGCTTCCGAATGGTATGACTTCAGAATGGCGTGCTTCAGAACGACGTGCTTCAGAACGGTATGACTTCAGAATGGTATGACTTCAGAATGGCATGCTTCAGAATGGCGTGAAGAAAGGTGTGAATTCAGAATTGCGTGCTTCAGAAAGGTGTGACTTCAGAATGGCATGCTTCAGAATGGTGTGACTTCAGAATGGCGTGCTTCATAATGGTGTGACTTCAGAATGGCGTGACATCAGAATGGCGTGCTTCAGAATGGCGTGCTTCATAATGGTGTGACTTCAGAATGGTGTGACTTCAGAATGGTGTGCTTCAGAATGGCATGACTTCAGAATGGCGTGCTTCAGAACGGCGTGCTTCAGAATTGCATGCTTCAGAATGGCGTGCTTCAGAATGGCGTGCTTCAGAACGGTGGGACTTCAGAATGGTGTGACTTCAGAATGGCGTGCAGATTGGAGTGACTTCAGAATGGTGTGACTTCAGAATGGCATGACTTCAGAATGGCGTGACTTCAGAATGGCGTGCTTCAGAATGGCGTGCAGAATGGTGTGACGTCAGAATGGCGTGACTTCAGAACGACATGAAGAATGGTGTGACTTCAGAACGACGTGCACAATGGTGTGACTGCAGAATGGTGTGACTTCATAATGGTGTGACTTCAGAAAGGCGTGACTTCAGAATGGCGTGCAGAATGCTGTGACTTCAGAATGGTGTGACTTCACAATGGAGTGCCTTCAGAACGGCGTGATTCAGAATGGCGTGCAGAATGGTGTGACTTCAGAACGTCATGCAGAATGGTGTGACTTCAGATTGGCGTGACTTCAGAACGACGTGCAGAATGGCATGACTTCAGAATGGCGAGACTTCAGAATGGTGTGGCATCAGAATGGCGTGCTGAACGGAGTGACTTCAGAATGGTGTGACTTCAGAATGGCGTGCAGAATGGTGTGACTTCAGAATGGTGTGACTTCAGAATGGTGTGACTTCAGAATGGCGTGACTTCAGAACGACGCGCAGAATGGTATGACTTCAGAATGGCGTGCAGAATGGTGTGACTTCAGAATGGTGTGACTTCAGAACGGCGTGACTTCAGAATGGCGTGCAGAATGGTGTGACTTCAGAATGGTGTGACTTCAGAACGGCGTGACTTCAGAATGGTGTGCAGAATGGTGTGACTTCAGAATGGCTTGACTTCAGAACGGCGTGACTGCAGAACGACGTGCAGAATGGTGTGACTTCAGAATGGTGTGACTTCAGAATAGTGAGACTTCAGAACGGCGTGCAGAATGGTGTGACTTCAGAATGGTGTGACTTCAGAACAATGTGCAGAATGGTGTGACTTCAGAATGGCGTGACTTCAGAATGGCGTGCAGAATGTTGTGACTTCAGAACGACATGAAGAATGGTGTGACTTCAGAACGACGTGCACAATGGTGTGACTTCAGAATGGTGTGACTTCATAATGGTGTGACTTCAGAACGGCGTGATTCAGAATGGCGTGCAGAATGGTGTGACTTCAGAACGTCATGCAGAATGGTGTGACTTCAGATTGGCGTGACTTCAGAACGACGTGCAGAATGGCGTGACTTCAGAATGGCGAGACTTCAGAATGGTTTGGCATCAGAATGGCGTGCTGAACGGTGTGACTTCAGAATGGTGTGACTTCAGAATGGCGTGCAGAATGGTGTGACTTCAGAATGGTGTGACTTCAGAACGGCGTGACTTCAGAATGGCGTGCTTCCGAATGGTATGACTTCAGAATGGCGTGCTTCAGAACGACGTGCTTCAGAACGGTATGACTTCAGAATGGTATGACTTCAGAATGGCATGCTTCAGAATGGCGTGAAGAAAGGTGTGAATTCAGAATTGCGTGCTTCAGAAAGGTGTGACTTCAGAATGGCATGCTTCAGAATGGTGTGACTTCAGAATGGCGTGCTTCATAATGGTGTGACTTCAGAATGGCGTGACATCAGAATGGCGTGCTTCAGAATGGCGTGCTTCATAATGGTGTGACTTCAGAATGGTGTGACTTCAGAATGGTGTGCTTCAGAATGGCATGACTTCAGAATGGCGTGCTTCAGAACGGCGTGCTTCAGAATTGCATGCTTCAGAATGGCGTGCTTCAGAATGGCGTGCTTCAGAACGGTGGGACTTCAGAATGGTGTGACTTCAGAATGGCGTGCAGATTGGAGTGACTTCAGAATGGTGTGACTTCAGAATGGCATGACTTCAGAATGGCGTGACTTCAGAATGGCGTGCTTCAGAATGGCGTGCAGAATGGTGTGACGTCAGAATGGCGTGACTTCAGAATGACATGCAGAATGCTGTGACTTCAGATTGGCATGACTTCAGAATGGCGTGACTTCAGAACGGCGTGCAGAATGGTGTGACTTCAGAATGGTGTGACTTCAGAATAGTGAGACTTCAGAAAGGCGTGCAGAATGGTGTGACTTCAGAATGGTGTGACTTCAGAACGACGTGCAGAATGGTGTGACTTCAGAATGGCGTGAATTCAGAATGGCGTGCAGAATGGTGTGACTTCAGAACGACATGAAGAATGGTGTGACTTCAGAACGACGTGCACAATGGTGTGACTGCAGAATGGTGTGACTTCATAATGGTGTGACTTCAGAACGGCGTGACTTCAGAATGGCGTGCAGAATGCTGTGACTTCAGAATGGTGTGACTTCAGAATGGAGTGCCTTCAGAACGGCATGATTCAGAATGGCGTGCAGAATGGTGTGACTTCAGAACGTCATGCAGAATGGTGTGACTTCAGATTGGCGTGACTTCAGAACGACGTGCAGAATGGCATGACTTCAGAATGGCGAGACTTCAGAATGGTGTGGCATCAGAATGGCGTGCTGAACGGAGTGACTTCAGAATGGTGTGACTTCAGAATGGCGTGCAGAATGGTGTGACTTCAGAATGGTGTGACTTCAGAATGGTGTGACTTCAGAATGGCGTGACTTCAGAACGACGCGCAGAATGGTATGACTTCAGAATGGCGTGCAGAATGGTGTGACTTCAGAATGGTGTGACTTCAGAACGGCGTGACTTCAGAATGGCGTGCAGAATGGTGTGACTTCAGAATGGTGTGACTTCAGAACGGCGTGACTTCAGAATGGTGTGCAGAATGGTGTGACTTCAGAATGGCTTGACTTCAGAACGGCGTGACTGCAGAATGGCGTGCAGAATGGTGTGACTTCAGAATGGCGTGACTTCAGAATGGCATGCTTCAGAATGGCTTGCAGAATGGTGTGACTTCAGAATGGCGTGCAGTATGGTGTGACTTCAAAATGGCGTGCTTCAGAATGGCGTGATTCAGAATGGCATGCTTCAGAATGGCGTGCAGAATGGTGTGACTTCAGAATGGTGTGACTTCAGGAATGGCGTGCTTCAGAATGGTGTGACTTCAGAATCGTGTGACTTCAGAATGGTGTGACTTCAGAATGGCGTGCAGAATGGTGTGACTTCAGAATGGCTTGCAGAACGTCGTGACTTCAGAATGGCGTGCTTCAGAATGGCATGCAGACCGGCGTGACTTCAGAATGGCATGCAGATTGGCGTGACTTCAGAATGGCATGACTTCAGAATGGCATGCAGATTCGAGTGACTTCAGAATGGCGTGCAAACTGGCGTGACTTCAGAATGCCGTGACTTCAGAAGGCGTGCAGATTGGCGTGACTTCAGAATGGAGTGACTTCAGAATGCCATGCAGATTGGCGTGACTTCAGAATGGCGTGCAGATTGGCGTGACTTCAGAATGGCGTGACCTCAGAATGGCATGCAGATTGGCGTGACTTCAGAATGGTGTGACTTCAGAATGGTGTGACTTCAGAATGGTGTTACTTCCGAATGGCGTGCTTCAGTATGGTGTGACTTCAGAATTGCGTGCTTCAGAACGGTGTGACTTCAGAATGGCATGCTTCAGAATGGCGTGCAGAAAGGTGTGACTTCAGAATGGCATGCTTCAGAATGGTGTGACTTCAGAATTGCGTGCTTCATAATGTTGTGACTTCAAAATGGCGTGACATCTGAATGGCGTGCTTCAGAATGGCGTGCTTCATAATGGTGTGACTTCAGAATGGTGTGACTTCAGAATGGTGTGCTTCAGAATGGCGTGACTTCAGAATGGCGTGATTCAGAACGGCGTGCTTCAGAATTGCATGCTTCAAAATGGCGTGCTTCAGAATGGCGTGCTTCAGAACGGTGGGACTTCAGAATGGTGTGACTTCAGAATGGCATGACTTCAGAATGGCGTGCTTCAGAATGGCGTGCAGAATGGTGTGACGTCAGAATGGCGTGACTTCAGAATGACGTGCAGAATGGTGTGACTTCAGATTGGCGTGACCTCAGAATGGCGTGACTTCAGAACGGCGTGCAGAATGGTGTGACTTCAGAATGGCGTGATCTCAGAATGGCGTGCAGAATGACATGACTTCAGACTGGCGTGACTTCAGAATGGCGTGCAGAATGGCGTGACTTCAGAATGGCATGCTTCAGAATGGCATGACTTCAGAATGGCGTGCTTCAGAATGGCGTGCTTCAGAGTGCTGTGAGTTCAGAACGGCGTGCGGAATGCCGTGACTTCAGAACGGCGTGCAGAATGGTGTGACTTCAGAATGGCGTGCTTCAGAATGGTGCGACTTCAGAAGGCGTGCAGATTGGCGTGACTTCAGAATGGAGTGACTTCAGAATGCCATGCAGATTGGCGTGACTTCAGAATGGCGTGCAGATTGGCGTGACTTCAGAATGGCGTGACCTCAGAATGGCATGCAGATTGGCGTGACTTCAGAATGGTGTGACTTCAGAATGGTGTGACTTCAGAATGGTGTTACTTCCGAATGGCGTGCTTCAGTATGGTGTGACCTCAGAATAGCGTGCAGAATGGTGTGATTTCAGAATTGTGTGACTTCAGGAATGGCGTGCTTCAGATGGCGTGACTTCAGAGTGGCGTGATTTCAGAATGGCGTGCAGAATGGTGTGACTTCAGAATGGTGTGACTTCAGAATGGCGTGACTTCAGAATGGTGTGCAGAATGGTGTGACTTCAGAAAGACATGCAGAATGGTGTGACTTCAGAATGGTGTGACTTCAGAATGGTGTGACTTCAGAACGACGTGCAGAATGGTGTGACTTCAGAATGGTGTTACTTCAGATTTGTGTTACTTCAGAATGTTGTGATTCAGAATGGCATGCAGAACGGCGTGACTTCAGAATGGCATGACTTCAGAATGGCGTGCAGATTGGCGTGACTTCAGAATGGCGTGCAAATTGGCGTGATTTCAGAAGGTCGTGACTTCAGAATGGCGTGACTTCAGAATGCCATGCAGATTGGCGTGTCTTCAGAATGCCGGGCAGATTGGCGTGACTTCAGAATGGTGTGACTTCAGAATGGTGTTACTTCCGAATGGCGTGCTTCAGTATGGTGTGACTTCAGAATGGCGTGCAGAATGGTGTGACTTAAGAATGGTGCGACTTCAGGAATGGCGTGCTTCAGAATGGCGTGACTTCAGAATGGCGTGATTTCAGAATGGCGTGCAGAATGGTGTGAATTCAGAATGGCGTGAATTCAGAACGACGTGCAGAATGGTGTGACATCAGAACGACGTGCAGAATGGTGTGACTTCAGAATGGTGTGACTTCAGAATGGCGTGCAGAATGGTGTGACTTCAGAAAGGCGTGCAGAATGGTGTGATTTCAGAATGGTGTGACTTCAGAATGGTGTGCAGAATGGTGTGACTTCAGAATGGCATGACTTCAGAACGGCGTGACTTCAGAATGGCGTGCAGAATGCTGTGACTTCAGAATGGTGTGACTTCAGAATGGAGTGCCTTCAGAACGGCGTGATTCAGAATGGCGTGCAGAATGGTGTGACTTCAGAACGTCATGCAGAATGGTGTGACTTCAGATTGGCGTGACTTCAGAATGACGTGCAGAATGGCATGACTTCAGAATGGCGAGACTTCAGAATGGTGTGGCATCAGAATGGCGTGCTGAACGGAGTGACTTCAGAATGGTGCGACTTCAGAATGGCGTGCAGAATGGAGTGACTTCAGAATGGTGTGACTTCAGAATGGTGTGACTTCAGAATGGCGTGACTTCAGAACGACGCGCAGAATGGTATGACTTCAGAATGGCGTGCAGAATGGTGTGACTTCAGAATGGTGTGACTTCAGAACGGCGTGACTTCAGAATGGCGTGCAGAATGGTGTGACTTCAGAATGGTGTGACTTCAGAACGGCGTGACTTCAGAATGGTGTGCAGAATGGTGTGACGTCAGAATGGCTTGACTTCAGAACGGAGTGACTGCAGAATGGCGTGCAGAATGGTGTGACTTCAGAATGGCGTGACTTCAGAACGACGCGCAGAATGGTATGACTTCAGAATGGCGTGCAGAATGGTGTGACTTCAGAATGGTGTGACTTCAGAACGGCGTGACTTCAGAATGGCGTGCAGAATGGTGTGACTTCAGAATGGTGTGACTTCAGAACGGCGTGACTTCAGAATGGTGTGCAGAATGGTGTGACTTCAGAATGGCTTGACGTCAGAACGGCGTGACTGCAAAATGGCATGCAGAATGGTGTGACTTCAGAATGGCGTGACTTCAGAATGGCATGCTTCAGAATGGCTTGCAGAATGGCGTGACTTCAGAATGGCGTGCAGTATGGTGTGACTTCAAAATGGCGTGCTTCAGAATGGCGTGATTCAGAATGGCTTGCTTCAGAATGGCGTGCAGAATGGTGTGACTTCAGAGTGGTGTGACTTCAGGAATGGCGTGCTTAAGAATGGTGTGACTTCAGAATCGTGTGACTTCAGAATGGTGTGACTTCAGAATGGCGTGCAGATTGGCGTGACTTCAGAATGGCGTGCAGATTGGTGTGACTTCAGAATGGCATGACTTCAGAATGTCGTGCAGATTAGCGTGACTTCAGAATGGCGTGCAAATTGGCGTGATTTCAGAAGGTCGTGACTTCAGAATGGCGAGACTTCAAATTGCCATGCAGATTGGCGTGTCTTCAGAATGCCGGGCAGATTGGCGTGACTTCAGAATGGTGTGACTTCAGAATGGTGTTACTTCCGAATGGCGTGCTTCAGTATGGTGTGACTTCAGAATGGCTTGCAGAATGGTGTGACTTAAGAATTCTGTGACTTCAGGAATGGCGTGCTTCAGAATGGCGTGACTTCAGAATGGCGTGATTTCAGAATGGCGTGCAGAATGGTGTGACTTCAGAATGGCGTGAATTCAGAACGACGTGCAGAATGGTGTGACTTCAGAACGACGTGCAGAATGGTGTGACTTCAGAATGGTGTGACTTCAGAATGATGTGACTTCAGAAAGGCGTGCAGAATGGTGTGATTTCAGAATGGTGTGACTTCAGAACGGCGTGACTTCAGAATGGTGTGCAGAATGGTGTGACTTCAGAACGGCGGGACTTCAGAATGGTGTGACTTCAGGAATGGCGTGCTTCAGAATGGTGTGACTTCAGAATCGTGTGACTTCAGAATGGTGGGACTTCAGAATGGCGTGCAGAATGGTGTGACTTCAGAATGGCTTGCAGAACGTCGTGACTTCAGAATGGCGTGCTTCAGGAAAGCATGCAGACCAGCGTGACTTCAGAATGGCATGCAGATTGGCGTGACTTCAGAATGGCATGACTTCAGAATGGCATGCAGATTGGAGTGACTTCAGAATGGCGTGCAAATTGGCGTGACTTCAGAATGTCGTGACTTCAGAAGGCGTGCAGATTGGCGTGACTTCAGAATGGCGGGACTTCAGAATGGCATGCAGATTGGCGTAACTTCAGAATGGTGTGACTTCAGAATGGCGTGATTTCAGAATGGCGTGCAGAATGGTTTGAATTCAGAATGGCGTGAATTCAGAACGACGTGCAGAATGGTGTGACTTCAGAACGACGTGCAGAATGGTGTGACTTCAGAATGGTGTGACTTCAGAAGGCGTGCAGATTGGCGTGACTTCAGAATGGAGTGACTTCAGAATGCCATGCAGATTGGCGTGACTTCAGAATGGCGTGTAGATTGGCGTGACTTCAGAATGGCGTGACTTCAGAATGGCACGCAGATTGGCGTGACTTCAGTATGGTGTGACTTCAGAATGGCGTGCAGAATGGTGTGACTTCAGAATTGTGTGACTTCAGGAATGGCGTGTTTCAGAATGGCGTGACTTCAGAATGGCGTGACTTCAGAATGGCGTGCAGAATGGTCTGACTTCAGAATGGCGTGACTTCAGAATGGCGTGCAGAATGGTGTGACTTCAGAACGACATGCAGAATGGTGTGACTTCAGAATGGTGTGACTTCAGAACGACATGCAGAATGATGTGACTTCAGAATGGTGTGACTTCAGAATTGCATGCAGCATGGTGTGACTTCAGAATGGTGTGACTTCATAATGGTGTGACTTCAGAACAACGTGCAGAATGGTATGACTTCAGAATGGCGTGCAGAATGGTGTGAATTCAGAATGGTCTGACTTCAGAACGATGTGACTTCAGAATGGCGTGCAGAATGGAGTGACTTCAGAATGGCGTGACTTCAGAATGGTGTGCTTCAGAATGGCCTGCAGAATGGTGTGACTTCAGAATGGCGTGACTTCAGAATGACGTGCAGAATGGTGTGACTTCAGATTGGCGTGACTTCAAAATGGCGTGCTTCAGAATGGCGTGATTCAGAATGCCATGCTTCAGAATGGCGTGCAGTATGGTGTGACTTCAGAATTGTGTGACTTCAGGAATGGCGTGCTTCAGAATGGCGTGACTTCAGAATGGCGTGCAGATTGGCGTGACTTCAGAATGGCGTGCAGATTGGCGTGACTTCAGAATGGCATGACTTCAGAATGGCGTGCAGATTGGCGTGACTTCAGAATGGCGTGCAAATTGGCGTGATTTCAGAAGGTCGTGACTTCAGAATGGCGTGACTTCAGAATGCCATGCAGATTGGCGTGTCTTCAGAATGCCGTGCAGATTGGCGTGACATCAGAATGGTGTGACTTCAGAATGGTGTTACTTCCGAATGGCGTGCTTCAGTATGGTGTGACTTCAGAATGGCTTGCAGAATGGTGTGACTTAAGAATTCTGTGACATCAGAAATGGCGTGCTTCAGAATGGTGTGACTTCAGAATGGCGTGATTTCAGAATGGCGTGCAGAATGGTGTGACTTCAGAATGGGGTGCAGAATACTGTGACTTCAGAATGGTGTGACTTCAGAAAGGCGTGCAGAATGGTGTGATTTCAGAATGGTGTGACTTCAGAACGGCGTGACATCAGAATGGTGTGCAGAATGGTGTGACTTCAGAATGGCGTGACTTCAGAATGGCGTGACTTCAGAATGGCGTGCAGAATGGTGTGACTTCAGAATGGCGTGACTTCAGAATGCCATGCAGATTGGAGTGACTTCAGAATGGCGTGCAGATTGGCGTGACTTCAGAATGGCGTGCTTCAGTATGGTGTGACTTCAGAATGGCGTGCAGAATGGTGTGACTTCAGAATTGTGTGACTTCAGGAATGGCGTGCTTCAGAATGGCGTGACTTCAGAATGGCAAGACTTCAGAATGGCGTGCAGATTGGAGTGACTTCAGAATGGCGTGCAAATTGACGTGATTTCAGATGGTCGTGACTTCAGAATGGCGTGACTTCAGAATGCCGTGCAGATTGGCATGTCTTCAGAATGCCGTGCAGATTGGCGTGACTTCAGAATGGTGTGACTTCAGAATGGTGTTACTTCAGAATGGCGTGCTTCAGTATGGTTGGACTTCAGAATGGCGTGCAGAATGGTTTGACTTCAGAATTGTGTGACTTCAGGAATGGTGTGCTTCAGTATGGCGTGACTTCAGAATAGCGTGATTTCAGAATGGCGTGCAGAATGGTGTGACTTCAGAATGGCGTGAATTCAGAACGACGTGCAGAATGGTGTGACTTCAGAACGACGTGCAGAATGGTGTGACTTAAGAATGGTGTGACTTCAGAATGGCGTGCAGAATGGTGTGACTTCAGAATGGTGTGACTTCAGAACGACGTGCAGAATGGTGTGACTTCAGAATGGCGTGACTTCAGAATGGCGTGCAGAATGGTGTGACTTCAGAACGACATGCAGAATGGTGTGACTTCAGAATGGTGTGACTTCAGAACGACGTGCAGAATGGTGTGACTTCAGAATGGCCTGACTTCAGAATGGCGTGCAGAACGGTGTGACTTCTGGAATGGCGTGCTTCAGAATGGCGTGCTTCAGAATGGCGTGCAGAATGGTGTGACTTCAGAATGGTGTGCTTCAGAATGGTGTGCAGAATGGTGTGACTTCAGAATGGCGTGACTTCAGGAATGGCGTGCTTCAGAATGGCATGACTTCAGAATGGCGTGCTTCAGAATGGTGTGACTTCAGAATGGCGTGCAGAATGGTGTGACTTCAGAATGGTGTGACTTCAGAATGGCGTGACTTCAAAATAGTGTGACTTCAGAATGGTGTGACTTCAGAATGGCGTGCAGAATGGTGTGACTTCAGAATGGTGTGACTTCAGAATGGCGTGCAGAATGGTGTGACTTCAGAATTGTGTGACTTCAGAACGACGTGCAGAATGGTCTGACTTCAGAATGGCGTGACTTCAGAATGGCATGCAGAATGGTGTGACTTCAGAATGGTGTGACTTCAGAATGGTGTGACTTCAGAATGGCGTGACTTCAGAATGGCGTGCAGAATGGTGTGACTTCAGAACGACATGCAGAATGGTGTGACTTCAGAATGGTGTGACTTCAGAACGACATGCAGAATAATGTGACTTCAGAATGGTGTGACTTCAGAATTGCGTGCAGAATGGTGTGACTTCAGAATGGTGTGACTTCATAATGGTGTGACTTCAGAACGACGTGCAGAATGGTATGACTTCAGAATGGCGTGCAGAATGGTGTTTATTCAGAATGGTCTGACTTCAGAACGACGTGACTTCAGAATGGCGTGCAGAATGGTGTGACTTCAGAATGGCGTGACTTCAGAATGGTGTGCTTCAGAATGGCCTGCAGAATGGTGTGACTTCAGAATGGCGTGACTTCAGAATGACGTGCAGAATGGTGTGACTTCAGATTGGCGTGACTTCAGAATGGCGTGCTTCAGAATGGCGTGCTCAACTGTGTGACTTCAGAATGGTGTGCAGCATGGTCTGACTTCAGAATGGCATGCTTCAGAATGGTTTGCAGAATGGCGTGGCTTCAGAATGGCGTGCATTATGGTGTGAATTCAAAATGGCGTGCTTCAGAATGGCGTGATTCAGAATGGCATGCTTCAGAATGGCGTGCAGAATGGTGTGACTTCAGAATGGTGTGACTTCAGAATGGCGTGACTTCAAAATAGTGTGACTTCAGAATGGTGTGACTTCAGAATGGCGTGCAGAATGGTGTGACTTCAGAATGGTGTGACTTCAGAATGTTGTGCAGAATGGTGTGATTTCAGAATGGCGTGCAGAATGGTGTGACTTCAGAATGGTGTGACTTCAGAATGGCGTGCAGAATGGTGTGACTTCAGAATTGTGTGACTTCAGAACGACGTGCAGAATGGTCTGACTTCAGAATGGCGTGACTTCAGAATGGCATGCAGAATGGTGTGACTTCAGAATGGTGTGACTTCAGAATGGCGTGCTTCAGAATGGTGCGACTTCAGAAGGCGTGCAGATTGGCGTGACTTCAGAATGGAGTGACTTCAGAATGCCATGCAGATTGGCGTGACTTCAGAATGGCGTGCAGATTGGCGTGACTTCAGAATGGCGTGACCTCAGAATGGCATGCAGATTGGCGTGACTTCAGAATGGTGTGACTTCAGAATGGTGTGACTTCAGAATGGTGTTACTTCCGAATGGCGTGCTTCAGTATGGTGTGACCTCAGAATAGCGTGCAGAATGGTGTGATTTCAGAATTGTGTGACTTCAGGAATGGCGTGCTTCAGATGGCGTGACTTCAGAGTGGCGTGATTTCAGAATGGCGTGCAGAATGGTGTGACTTCAGAATGGTGTGACTTCAGAATGGCGTGACTTCAGAATGGTGTGCAGAATGGTGTGACTTCAGAAAGACATGCAGAATGGTGTGACTTCAGAATGGTGTGACTTCAGAATGGTGTGACTTCAGAACGACGTGCAGAATGGTGTGACTTCAGAATGGTGTTACTTCAGATTTGTGTTACTTCAGAATGTTGTGATTCAGAATGGCATGCAGAACGGCGTGACTTCAGAATGGCATGACTTCAGAATGGCGTGCAGATTGGCGTGACTTCAGAATGGCGTGCAAATTGGCGTGATTTCAGAAGGTCGTGACTTCAGAATGGCGTGACTTCAGAATGCCATGCAGATTGGCGTGTCTTCAGAATGCCGGGCAGATTGGCGTGACTTCAGAATGGTGTGACTTCAGAATGGTGTTACTTCCGAATGGCGTGCTTCAGTATGGTGTGACTTCAGAATGGCGTGCAGAATGGTGTGACTTAAGAATGGTGCGACTTCAGGAATGGCGTGCTTCAGAATGGCGTGACTTCAGAATGGCGTGATTTCAGAATGGCGTGCAGAATGGTGTGAATTCAGAATGGCGTGAATTCAGAACGACGTGCAGAATGGTGTGACATCAGAACGACGTGCAGAATGGTGTGACTTCAGAATGGTGTGACTTCAGAATGGCGTGCAGAATGGTGTGACTTCAGAAAGGCGTGCAGAATGGTGTGATTTCAGAATGGTGTGACTTCAGAATGGTGTGCAGAATGGTGTGACTTCAGAATGGCATGACTTCAGAACGGCGTGACTTCAGAATGGCGTGCAGAATGCTGTGACTTCAGAATGGTGTGACTTCAGAATGGAGTGCCTTCAGAACGGCGTGATTCAGAATGGCGTGCAGAATGGTGTGACTTCAGAACGTCATGCAGAATGGTGTGACTTCAGATTGGCGTGACTTCAGAATGACGTGCAGAATGGCATGACTTCAGAATGGCGAGACTTCAGAATGGTGTGGCATCAGAATGGCGTGCTGAACGGAGTGACTTCAGAATGGTGCGACTTCAGAATGGCGTGCAGAATGGAGTGACTTCAGAATGGTGTGACTTCAGAATGGTGTGACTTCAGAATGGCGTGACTTCAGAACGACGCGCAGAATGGTATGACTTCAGAATGGCGTGCAGAATGGTGTGACTTCAGAATGGTGTGACTTCAGAACGGCGTGACTTCAGAATGGCGTGCAGAATGGTGTGACTTCAGAATGGTGTGACTTCAGAACGGCGTGACTTCAGAATGGTGTGCAGAATGGTGTGACGTCAGAATGGCTTGACTTCAGAACGGAGTGACTGCAGAATGGCGTGCAGAATGGTGTGACTTCAGAATGGCGTGACTTCAGAACGACGCGCAGAATGGTATGACTTCAGAATGGCGTGCAGAATGGTGTGACTTCAGAATGGTGTGACTTCAGAACGGCGTGACTTCAGAATGGCGTGCAGAATGGTGTGACTTCAGAATGGTGTGACTTCAGAACGGCGTGACTTCAGAATGGTGTGCAGAATGGTGTGACTTCAGAATGGCTTGACGTCAGAACGGCGTGACTGCAAAATGGCATGCAGAATGGTGTGACTTCAGAATGGCGTGACTTCAGAATGGCATGCTTCAGAATGGCTTGCAGAATGGCGTGACTTCAGAATGGCGTGCAGTATGGTGTGACTTCAAAATGGCGTGCTTCAGAATGGCGTGATTCAGAATGGCTTGCTTCAGAATGGCGTGCAGAATGGTGTGACTTCAGAGTGGTGTGACTTCAGGAATGGCGTGCTTAAGAATGGTGTGACTTCAGAATCGTGTGACTTCAGAATGGTGTGACTTCAGAATGGCGTGCAGATTGGCGTGACTTCAGAATGGCGTGCAGATTGGTGTGACTTCAGAATGGCATGACTTCAGAATGTCGTGCAGATTAGCGTGACTTCAGAATGGCGTGCAAATTGGCGTGATTTCAGAAGGTCGTGACTTCAGAATGGCGAGACTTCAAATTGCCATGCAGATTGGCGTGTCTTCAGAATGCCGGGCAGATTGGCGTGACTTCAGAATGGTGTGACTTCAGAATGGTGTTACTTCCGAATGGCGTGCTTCAGTATGGTGTGACTTCAGAATGGCTTGCAGAATGGTGTGACTTAAGAATTCTGTGACTTCAGGAATGGCGTGCTTCAGAATGGCGTGACTTCAGAATGGCGTGATTTCAGAATGGCGTGCAGAATGGTGTGACTTCAGAATGGCGTGAATTCAGAACGACGTGCAGAATGGTGTGACTTCAGAACGACGTGCAGAATGGTGTGACTTCAGAATGGTGTGACTTCAGAATGATGTGACTTCAGAAAGGCGTGCAGAATGGTGTGATTTCAGAATGGTGTGACTTCAGAACGGCGTGACTTCAGAATGGTGTGCAGAATGGTGTGACTTCAGAACGGCGGGACTTCAGAATGGTGTGACTTCAGGAATGGCGTGCTTCAGAATGGTGTGACTTCAGAATCGTGTGACTTCAGAATGGTGGGACTTCAGAATGGCGTGCAGAATGGTGTGACTTCAGAATGGCTTGCAGAACGTCGTGACTTCAGAATGGCGTGCTTCAGGAAAGCATGCAGACCAGCGTGACTTCAGAATGGCATGCAGATTGGCGTGACTTCAGAATGGCATGACTTCAGAATGGCATGCAGATTGGAGTGACTTCAGAATGGCGTGCAAATTGGCGTGACTTCAGAATGTCGTGACTTCAGAAGGCGTGCAGATTGGCGTGACTTCAGAATGGCGGGACTTCAGAATGGCATGCAGATTGGCGTAACTTCAGAATGGTGTGACTTCAGAATGGCGTGATTTCAGAATGGCGTGCAGAATGGTTTGAATTCAGAATGGCGTGAATTCAGAACGACGTGCAGAATGGTGTGACTTCAGAACGACGTGCAGAATGGTGTGACTTCAGAATGGTGTGACTTCAGAAGGCGTGCAGATTGGCGTGACTTCAGAATGGAGTGACTTCAGAATGCCATGCAGATTGGCGTGACTTCAGAATGGCGTGTAGATTGGCGTGACTTCAGAATGGCGTGACTTCAGAATGGCACGCAGATTGGCGTGACTTCAGTATGGTGTGACTTCAGAATGGCGTGCAGAATGGTGTGACTTCAGAATTGTGTGACTTCAGGAATGGCGTGTTTCAGAATGGCGTGACTTCAGAATGGCGTGACTTCAGAATGGCGTGCAGAATGGTCTGACTTCAGAATGGCGTGACTTCAGAATGGCGTGCAGAATGGTGTGACTTCAGAACGACATGCAGAATGGTGTGACTTCAGAATGGTGTGACTTCAGAACGACATGCAGAATGATGTGACTTCAGAATGGTGTGACTTCAGAATTGCATGCAGCATGGTGTGACTTCAGAATGGTGTGACTTCATAATGGTGTGACTTCAGAACAACGTGCAGAATGGTATGACTTCAGAATGGCGTGCAGAATGGTGTGAATTCAGAATGGTCTGACTTCAGAACGATGTGACTTCAGAATGGCGTGCAGAATGGAGTGACTTCAGAATGGCGTGACTTCAGAATGGTGTGCTTCAGAATGGCCTGCAGAATGGTGTGACTTCAGAATGGCGTGACTTCAGAATGACGTGCAGAATGGTGTGACTTCAGATTGGCGTGACTTCAAAATGGCGTGCTTCAGAATGGCGTGATTCAGAATGCCATGCTTCAGAATGGCGTGCAGTATGGTGTGACTTCAGAATTGTGTGACTTCAGGAATGGCGTGCTTCAGAATGGCGTGACTTCAGAATGGCGTGCAGATTGGCGTGACTTCAGAATGGCGTGCAGATTGGCGTGACTTCAGAATGGCATGACTTCAGAATGGCGTGCAGATTGGCGTGACTTCAGAATGGCGTGCAAATTGGCGTGATTTCAGAAGGTCGTGACTTCAGAATGGCGTGACTTCAGAATGCCATGCAGATTGGCGTGTCTTCAGAATGCCGTGCAGATTGGCGTGACATCAGAATGGTGTGACTTCAGAATGGTGTTACTTCCGAATGGCGTGCTTCAGTATGGTGTGACTTCAGAATGGCTTGCAGAATGGTGTGACTTAAGAATTCTGTGACATCAGAAATGGCGTGCTTCAGAATGGTGTGACTTCAGAATGGCGTGATTTCAGAATGGCGTGCAGAATGGTGTGACTTCAGAATGGGGTGCAGAATACTGTGACTTCAGAATGGTGTGACTTCAGAAAGGCGTGCAGAATGGTGTGATTTCAGAATGGTGTGACTTCAGAACGGCGTGACATCAGAATGGTGTGCAGAATGGTGTGACTTCAGAATGGCGTGACTTCAGAATGGCGTGACTTCAGAATGGCGTGCAGAATGGTGTGACTTCAGAATGGCGTGACTTCAGAATGCCATGCAGATTGGAGTGACTTCAGAATGGCGTGCAGATTGGCGTGACTTCAGAATGGCGTGCTTCAGTATGGTGTGACTTCAGAATGGCGTGCAGAATGGTGTGACTTCAGAATTGTGTGACTTCAGGAATGGCGTGCTTCAGAATGGCGTGACTTCAGAATGGCAAGACTTCAGAATGGCGTGCAGATTGGAGTGACTTCAGAATGGCGTGCAAATTGACGTGATTTCAGATGGTCGTGACTTCAGAATGGCGTGACTTCAGAATGCCGTGCAGATTGGCATGTCTTCAGAATGCCGTGCAGATTGGCGTGACTTCAGAATGGTGTGACTTCAGAATGGTGTTACTTCAGAATGGCGTGCTTCAGTATGGTTGGACTTCAGAATGGCGTGCAGAATGGTTTGACTTCAGAATTGTGTGACTTCAGGAATGGTGTGCTTCAGTATGGCGTGACTTCAGAATAGCGTGATTTCAGAATGGCGTGCAGAATGGTGTGACTTCAGAATGGCGTGAATTCAGAACGACGTGCAGAATGGTGTGACTTCAGAACGACGTGCAGAATGGTGTGACTTAAGAATGGTGTGACTTCAGAATGGCGTGCAGAATGGTGTGACTTCAGAATGGTGTGACTTCAGAACGACGTGCAGAATGGTGTGACTTCAGAATGGCGTGACTTCAGAATGGCGTGCAGAATGGTGTGACTTCAGAACGACATGCAGAATGGTGTGACTTCAGAATGGTGTGACTTCAGAACGACGTGCAGAATGGTGTGACTTCAGAATGGCCTGACTTCAGAATGGCGTGCAGAACGGTGTGACTTCTGGAATGGCGTGCTTCAGAATGGCGTGCTTCAGAATGGCGTGCAGAATGGTGTGACTTCAGAATGGTGTGCTTCAGAATGGTGTGCAGAATGGTGTGACTTCAGAATGGCGTGACTTCAGGAATGGCGTGCTTCAGAATGGCATGACTTCAGAATGGCGTGCTTCAGAATGGTGTGACTTCAGAATGGCGTGCAGAATGGTGTGACTTCAGAATGGTGTGACTTCAGAATGGCGTGACTTCAAAATAGTGTGACTTCAGAATGGTGTGACTTCATAATGGCGTGCAGAATGGTGTGACTTCAGAATGGTGTGACTTCAGAATGGCGTGCAGAATGGTGTGACTTCAGAATTGTGTGACTTCAGAACGACGTGCAGAATGGTCTGACTTCAGAATGGCGTGACTTCAGAATGGCATGCAGAATGGTGTGACTTCAGAATGGTGTGACTTCAGAATGGTGTGACTTCAGAATGGCGTGACTTCAGAATGGCGTGCAGAATGGTGTGACTTCAGAACGACATGCAGAATGGTGTGACTTCAGAATGGTGTGACTTCAGAACGACATGCAGAATAATGTGACTTCAGAATGGTGTGACTTCAGAATTGCGTGCAGAATGGTGTGACTTCAGAATGGTGTGACTTCATAATGGTGTGACTTCAGAACGACGTGCAGAATGGTATGACTTCAGAATGGCGTGCAGAATGGTGTTTATTCAGAATGGTCTGACTTCAGAACGACGTGACTTCAGAATGGCGTGCAGAATGGTGTGACTTCAGAATGGCGTGACTTCAGAATGGTGTGCTTCAGAATGGCCTGCAGAATGGTGTGACTTCAGAATGGCGTGACTTCAGAATGTCGTGCAGAATGGTGTGACTTCAGATTGGCGTGACTTCAGAATGGCGTGCTTCAGAATGGCGTGCTCAACTGTGTGACTTCAGAATGGTGTGCAGCATGGTCTGACTTCAGAATGGCATGCTTCAGAATGGTTTGCAGAATGGCGTGACTTCAGAATGGCGTGCATTATGGTGTGAATTCAAAATGGCGTGCTTCAGAATGGCGTGATTCAGAATGGCATGCTTCAGAATGGCGTGCAGAATGGTGTGACTTCAGAATGGTGTGACTTCAGAATGGCGTGACTTCAAAATAGTGTGACTTCAGAATGGTGTGACTTCAGAATGGCGTGCAGAATGGTGTGACTTCAGAATGGTGTGACTTCAGAATGTTGTGCAGAATGGTGTGATTTCAGAATGGCGTGCAGAATGGTGTGACTTCAGAATGGTGTGACTTCAGAATGGCGTGCAGAATGGTGTGACTTCAGAATTGTGTGACTTCAGAACGACGTGCAGAATGGTCTGACTTCAGAATGGCGTGACTTCAGAATGGCATGCAGAATGGTGTGACTTCAGAATGGTGTGACTTCAGAATGGTGTGACTTCAGAATGGCGTGACTTCAGAATGGCGTGCAGAATGGTGTTACTTCAGAACGACATGCAGAATGGTGTGACTTCAGAATGGTGTGACTTCAGAACGACATGCAGAATGATGTGACTTCAGAATGGTGTGACTTCAGAATTGCGTGCAGAATGGTGTGACTTCAGAATGGTGTGACTTCATAATGGTGTGACTTCAGAACGACGTGCAGAATGGTATGACTTCAGAATGGCGTGCAGAATGGTGTGAATTCAGAATGGTCTGACTTCAGAACGACGTGACTTCAGAATGGCGTGCAGAATGGTGTGACTTCAGAATGGCGTGACTTCAGAATGGTGTGCTTCAGAATGGCCTGCAGAATGGTGTGACTTCAGAATGGCGTGACTTCAGAATGACGTGCAGAATGGTGTGACTTCAGATTGGCGTGACTTCAGAATGGCGTGCTTCAGAATGGCGTGCTCAACGGTGTGACTTCAGAATGGTGTGCAGAATGGTCTGTCTTCAGAATGGCATGCTTCAGAATGGTTTGCAGAATGGCGTGACTTCAGAATGGCGTGCAGTATGGTGTGACTTCAAAATGGCGTGCTTCAGAATGGCGTGCTTCAGAATGGTGTGACTTCAGAATCTTGTTACTTCAGAATCGTGTGACTTCAGAATGGCGTGCAGAATGGTGTGACTTCAGAATGGCGTGCAGAACGTCGTGACTCCAGAATGGCGTGCTTCAGAATGGCATGCAGACCGGCGTGACTTCAGAATGGCATGCAGTCTGGCGTGACTTCAGAATGGCATGACTTCAGAATGGCGTGCAGATTGGAGTGACTTCAGAATGGCGTGCAAATTGGCGTGACTTCAGAATGTCGTGACTTCAGAAGGCGTGCAGATTGGCGTGACTTCAGAAATGAGTGACTTCAGAATGCCATGCAGATTGGCGTGACTTCAGAATGGCGTGGAGATTGGCGTGACTTCAGAATGGCGTGACTTCAGAATGGCATGCAGATTGGCGTGACTTCAGTATGGTGTGACTTCAGAATGGCGTGCAGAATGGTGTGACTTCAGAATTGTGTGACTTCAGGAATGGCGTGTTTCAGAATGGCGTGACTTCAGAATGGCGTGATTTCAGAATGGCGTGCAGAATGGTATGCCTTCAGAATGGTGTGACTTCAGAATGGCGTGACTTCAGAATGGCGTGAAGAATGGTGTGACTTCAGAACGACATGCAGAATGGTGTGACTTCAGAATGGTGTGACTTCAGAATGGTGTGACTTCAGAACGACGTGCAGAATGGTGTGACTTCAGAATGGTGTGACTTCAGATTTGTGTGACTTCAGAATGTTGTGATTCAGAATGGCATGCAGAACGGCGTGACTTCAGAATGGCGTGCAGATTGGCGTGACTTCAGAATGGCGTGCAGATTGGCGTGACTTCAGAATGGCATGACTTCAGAATGGCGTGCAGATTGGCATGACTTCAGAATGGCGTGCAAATTGGCGTGATTTCAGAAGGTCGTGACTTCAGAATGGCGTGACTTCAGAATGCCATGCAGATTGGCGTGTCTTCAGAATGCCGTGCAGATTGGCGTGACTTCAGAATGGTGTGACTTCAGAATGGTGGTACTTCCGAATGGCATGCTTCAGTATGGTGTGACTTCAGAATGGCGTGCAGAATGGTGTGACTTAAGAATTCTGTGACTTCAGGAATGGCGTGCTTCAGAATGGTGTGACTTCAGAATGGCATGATTTCAGAATGGTGTGCAGAATGATGTGAATTCAGAATGGCGTGAATTCAGAACGACGTGCAGAATGGTGTGACTTCAGAACGACGTGCAGAATGGTGTGACTTCAGAATGGTGTGCAGAATGGTGTGACTTCAGAATGGCTTGACTTCAGAACGGCGTGACTTCAGAATGGCGTGCAGAATGGTGTGACTTCAGAATGGCGTGACTTCAGAATGGTGTGACTTCAGAATGGCGTGCCTTCAGAATGGCGTGACTTCAGAATGGCGTGCAGAATGGTGTGACTTCAGAATGGCGTGACTTCAGAATGCCATGCAGATTGGAGTGACTTCAGAATGGCGTGCAGATTGGCATGACTTCAGAATGGCGTGCTTCAGTATGGTGTGACTTCAGAATGGCGTGCAGAATGGTGTGACTTCAGAATTGTGTCACTTCAGGAATGGCGTGCTTCAGAATGGCGTGACTTCAGAATGGCGTGATTTCAGAATGGCGTGCAGAATGGTGTGACTTCAGAATTGTGTGACTTCAGGAATGGCGTGCTTCAGAATGGCGTGACTTCAGAATGGCATGACTTCAGAACGGCGTGCAGATTGGAGTGACTTCAGAATGGCGTGCAAATTGACGTGATTTCAGATGGTCGTGACTTCAGAATGGTGTGACTTCAGAATGCCGTGCAGATTGGCGTGTCTTCAGAATGCCGTGCAGATTTGCGTGACTTCAGAATGGTGTGACTTCAGAATGGTGTTACTTCAGAATGGCGTGCTTCAGTATGGTGGGACTTCAGAATGGCGTGCAGAATGGTTTGACTTCAGAATTGTGTGACTTCAGGAATGGCGTGCTTCAGAATGGCGTGACATCAGAATGGTGTGATTTCAGAAAGGCGTGCAGAATGGTGTGACTTCAGAATGGCGTGAATTCAGAACGACGTGCAGAATGGTGTGACATCAGAACGACGTGCCGAATGGTGTGACTTAAGAATGGTGTGACTTCAGAATGGCGTGCAGAATGGTGTGACTTCAGAATGGTGTGACTTCAGAACGACGTGCAGAATGGTGTGACTTCAGAATGGCGTGACTTCAGAATGGCGTGCAGAATGGTGTGACTTCAGTACGACATGCAGAATGGTGTGACTTCAGAATGGTGTGACTTCAGAACGACGTGCAGAATGGTGTGACTTCAGAATGGCCTGACTTCAGAATGGCGTGCAGAACGGTGTGACTTCTGGAATGGCGTGCTTCAGAATGGCGTGCGTCAGAATGGCGTGCAGAATGGTGTGACTTCAGAATGGTGTGCTTCAGAATGGCGTGCAGAATGGTGTGACTTCAGAATGGCATGACTTCAGGAATGGCGTGCTTCATAATGGCATGACTTCAGAATGGCGTGCTTCAGAATGGTGTGACTTCAGAATGGCGTGCAGAATGGTGTGACTTCAGAATGGTGTGACTTCAGAATGGCGTGACTTCAAAATAGTGTGACTTCAGAATGGTGTGACTTCAGAATGGAGTGCAGAATGGTGTGACTTCAGAATGGTATGACTTCAGAATGGTGTGCAGAATGGTGTGATTTCAGAATGGCGTGCAGAATGGTGTGACTTCAGAATGGTGTGACTTCAGAATGGCGTGCAGAATGGTGTGACTTCAGAATGGTGTGACTTCAGAACGACGTGCAGAATGGTCTGACTTCAGAATGGCGTAACATCAGAATGGCGTGCAGAATGGTGTGACTTCAGAACGACATGCAGAATGGTGTGACTTCAGAATGGTGTGACTTCAGAACGACATGCAGAATGATGTGACTTCAGAATGGTGTGACTTCAGAATTGCGTGCAGAATGGTGTGACTTCAGAATGGTGTGACTTCGTAATGGTGTGACTTCAGAACAACGTGCAGAATGGTATGACTTCAGAATGGCGTGCAGAATGGTGTGAATTCAGAATGGTCTGACTTCAGAACGATGTGACTTCAGAATGGCGTGCAGAATGGTGTGACTTCAGAATGGCGTGACTTCAGAATGGTGTGCTTCAGAATGGCCTGCAGAATGGTGTGAATTCAGAATGGCGTGACTTCAGAATGACGTGCAGAATGGTGTGACTTCAGATTGGCGTGACTTCAAAATGGCGTGCTTCAGAATGGCGTGATTCAGAATGGCATGCTTCAGAATGGCGTGCAGAATGGTGTGACTTCAGAATTGTGTGACTTCAGGAATGGCGTGCTTCAGAATGGTGTGACTTCAGAATGGCGTGATTTCAGAATGGCGTGCAGAATGGTGTGACTTCAGAATGGTGTGACTTCAGAATGGCGTGACTTCAGAATGGCGTGCAGAATGGTGTGACTTCAGAACGAAATGCAGAATGGTGTGACTTCAGAATGGTGTGACTTCAGAATGGTGTGACTTCAGAACGACGTACAGAATGGTGTGACTTTAGAATGGTGTGACTTCAGATTTGTGTGACTTCAGAATGTTGTGATTCAGAATGGCATGCAGAACGGCGTGACTTCAGAATGGCGTGCAGATTGGCGTGACTTCAGAATGGCGTGCAGATTGGCGTGACTTCAGAATGGCATGACTTCAGAATGGCGTGCAGATTGGCGTGACTTCAGAATGGCGTGCAAATTGGCGTGACTTCAGAATGGTGTGACTTCAGAATGGTGTTACTTCCGAATGGCGTGCTTCAGTGTGGTGTGACTTCAGAATGGCTTGCAGAATGGTGTGACTTAAGAATTCTGTGACTTCAGGAATAGCGTGCTTCAGAATGGCGTGACTTCAGAATGGCGTGATTTCAGAATGGCGTGCAGAATGGTGTGACTTCAGAATGGCGTGAATTCAGAACGACGTGCAGAATGGTGTGACTTCAGAACGACGTGCAGAATGGTGTGACTTCAGAATGTTGTGACTTCAGAATGGTGTGCAGAATGGTGTCACTTCAGAATGGTGTGACTTCAGAAAGGCGTGCAGAATGGTGTGATTTCATAATGGTGTGACTTCAGAACGGCGTGACTTCAGAATGGTGTGCAGAATCGTGTGACTTCAGAATGGCTTGACTTCAGAACGGCGTGACTTCAGAATGGTGTGCAGAATGGTGTGACTTCAGAATGGCATGACTTAAGAATGGTGTGACTTCAGAATGGCGTGCCTTCAGAATGGCGTGACTTCAGAATGGCGTGCAGAATGGTGTGACTTCAGAATGGCGTGACTTCAGAATGCCATGCAGATTGGAGTGACTTCAGAATGGCGTGCAGATTGGCGTGACTTCAGAATGGCGTGCTACAGTATGGTGTGACTTCAGAATGGCGTGCAGAATGGTTTGACTTCAGAATTGTGTGACTTCAGGAATGGCGTGCTTCAGAATGGCGTGACTTCAGAATGGCAAGACTTCAGAATGGCGTGCAGATTGGAGTGACTTCAGAATGGCGTGCAAATTGACGTGATTTCAGATGGTCGTGACTTCAGAATGGCGTGACATCAGAATGCCGTGCAGATTGGCGTGTCTTCAGAATGCCGTGCAGATTGGCGTGATTTCAGAATGGTGTGACTTCAGAATGGTGTTACTTCAGAATGGCGTGCTTCAGTATGGTGTTACTTCCGAATGGTGTGCTTCAGTATGGTGTGACTTCAGAATGGCTTGCAGAATGGTGTGACTTAGGAATGGTGTGACTTCAGAATGGCGTGCAGAATGGTGTGAATTCAGAATGGTGTGACTTCAGAACGACGTGCAGAATGGTGTGACTTCAGAATGGCGTGACTTCAGAATGGCGTGCAGAATGGTGTGACTTCAGAACGACATGCAGAATGGTGTGACTTCAGAATGGTGTGACTTCAGAACGACATGCAGAATGATGTGACTTCAGAATGGTGTGACTTCAGAATTGCGTGCAGAATGGTGTGACTTCAGAATGGTGTGACTTCATAATGGTGTGACTTCAGAACGACGTGCAGAATGGTATGACTTCAGAATGGCGTGCAGAATGGTGTGAATTCAGAATGGTCTGACTTCAGAACGACGTGACTTCAGAATGGCGTGCAGAATGGTGTGATTTCAGAATGGCGTGACTTCAGAATGGTGTGCTTCAGAATGGCGTGCAGAATGGTGTGACTTCAGAATGGCGTGACTTCAGAATGACGTGCAGAATGGTGTGACTTCAGATTGGCGTGACTTCAAAATGGCGTGCTTCAGAATGGCGTGATTCAGAATGGCATGCTTCAGAATGGCGTGCAGAATGGTGTGACTTCAGAATGGTGTGACTTCAGGAATGGCGTGCTTCAGAATGGTGTGACTTCAGAATCTTGTGACTTCAGAATGGTGTGACTTCAGAATGGCGTGCAGAATGGTGTGACTTCAGAATGGCGTGCTTCAGAATGGCATGCAGACCGGCGTGACTTCAGAATGGCATGCAGTCTGGCGTGACTTTAGAATGGCATGACTTCAGAATGGCGTGCAGATTGGAGTGACTTCAGAATGGCGTGCAAATTGGCGTGACCTCAGAATGTCGTGACTTCAGAAGGCGTGCAGATTGGCGTGACTTCAGAATGGCGTGACTTCAGAATGGCATGCAGATTGGCGTGACTTCAGTATGGTGTGACTTCAGAATGGCGTGCAGAATGGTGTGACTTCAGAATTGTGTGACTTCAGGAATGGCGTGTTTCAGAATGGCGTGACTTCAGAATGGCGTGATTTCAGACTGGTGTGCAGAATGGTGTGACTTCAGAATGTTGTGACTTCAGAATGGCGTGACTTCAGAATGGCGTGCAGAATGGTGTGACTTCAGAACGACGTGCAGAATGGTGTGACTTCAGAATGGTGTGACTTCAGAATGGTGTGACTTCAGAACGACGTGCAGAATGGTGTGACTTCAGAATGGTGTGACTTCCGATTTGTGTGACTTCAGAATGTTGTGATTCAGAATGGCATGCAGAACGGCGTGACTTCAGAATGGCGTGCAGATTGGCGTGACTTCAGAATGGCGTGCAGATTGGCGTGACTTCAGAATGGCATGACTTCAGAATGGCGTGCAGATTGGAGTGACTTCAGAATGGCGTGCAAATTGGCGTGATTTCAGAAGGTCGTGACTTCAGAATGGCGTGACTTCAGAATGCCATGCAGATTGGCGTGTCTTCAGAATGCCGTGCAGATTGGCGTGACTTCAGAATGGTGTGACTTCAGAATGGTGTTACTTCCGAATGGCGTGCTTCAGTATGGTGTGACTTCAGAATGGCGTGCAGAATGGTGTGACTTAAGAATTCTGTGACTTCAGGAATGGCGTGCTTCAGAATGGCGTGACTTCAGAATAGCGTGATTTCAGAATGGCGTGCAGAATGGTGTGACTTCAGAATGGAGTGAATTCAGAACGACGTGCAGAATGGTGTGACTTCAGAACGACGTGCAGAATGGTGTAACTTCAGAATGGTGTGACTTCAGAATGGCGTGCAGAATGGTGTGACTTCAGAATGGTGTGACTTCAGAAAGGCGTGCAGAATGGTGTGATTTCAGAATGGTGTGACTTCAGAACGGCATGACTTCAGAATGGTGTGCAGAATGGTGTGACTTCAGAATGGCTTGACTTCAGAACGGCGTGACTTCAGAATGGCGTGCAGAATGGTGTGACTTCAGAATGGCGTGACTTCAGAATGGTGTGACTTCAGAATGGCGTGACTTCAGAATGGCGTGCAGAATGGTGTGACTTCAGATTGGCGTGACTTCAAAATGGCGTGCTTCAGAATGGCGTGATTCAGAATGGCATGCTTCAGAATGGCGTGCAGAATGGTGTGACTTCAGAATGGTGTGACTTCAGGAATGGCGTGCTTCAGAATGGTGTGACTTCAGAATCTTGTGACTTCAGAATGGTGTGACTTCAGAATGGCGTGCAGAATGGTGTGACTTCAGAATGGCGTGCTTCAGAATGGCATGCAGACCGGCGTGACTTCAGAATGGCATGCAGTCTGGCGTGACTTTAGAATGGCATGACTTCAGAATGGCGTGCAGATTGGAGTGACTTCAGAATGGCGTGCAAATTGGCGTGACCTCAGAATGTCGTGACTTCAGAAGGCGTGCAGATTGGCGTGACTTCAGAATGGCGTGACTTCAGAATGGCATGCAGATTGGCGTGACTTCAGTATGGTGTGACTTCAGAATGGCGTGCAGAATGGTGTGACTTCAGAATTGTGTGACTTCAGGAATGGCGTGTTTCAGAATGGCGTGACTTCAGAATGGCGTGATTTCAGACTGGTGTGCAGAATGGTGTGACTTCAGAATGTTGTGACTTCAGAATGGCGTGACTTCAGAATGGCGTGCAGAATGGTGTGACTTCAGAACGACGTGCAGAATGGTGTGACTTCAGAATGGTGTGACTTCAGAATGGTGTGACTTCAGAACGACGTGCAGAATGGTGTGACTTCAGAATGGTGTGACTTCCGATTTGTGTGACTTCAGAATGTTGTGATTCAGAATGGCATGCAGAACGGCGTGACTTCAGAATGGCGTGCAGATTGGCGTGACTTCAGAATGGCGTGCAGATTGGCGTGACTTCAGAATGGCATGACTTCAGAATGGCGTGCAGATTGGAGTGACTTCAGAATGGCGTGCAAATTGGCGTGATTTCAGAAGGTCGTGACTTCAGAATGGCGTGACTTCAGAATGCCATGCAGATTGGCGTGTCTTCAGAATGCCGTGCAGATTGGCGTGACTTCAGAATGGTGTGACTTCAGAATGGTGTTACTTCCGAATGGCGTGCTTCAGTATGGTGTGACTTCAGAATGGCGTGCAGAATGGTGTGACTTAAGAATTCTGTGACTTCAGGAATGGCGTGCTTCAGAATGGCGTGACTTCAGAATAGCGTGATTTCAGAATGGCGTGCAGAATGGTGTGACTTCAGAATGGAGTGAATTCAGAACGACGTGCAGAATGGTGTGACTTCAGAACGACGTGCAGAATGGTGTAACTTCAGAATGGTGTGACTTCAGAATGGCGTGCAGAATGGTGTGACTTCAGAATGGTGTGACTTCAGAAAGGCGTGCAGAATGGTGTGATTTCAGAATGGTGTGACTTCAGAACGGCATGACTTCAGAATGGTGTGCAGAATGGTGTGACTTCAGAATGGCTTGACTTCAGAACGGCGTGACTTCAGAATGGCGTGCAGAATGGTGTGACTTCAGAATGGCGTGACTTCAGAATGGTGTGACTTCAGAATGGCGTGCCTTCAGAATGGCGTGCTTCAGTATGGTAGGACTCCAGAATGGCGTGCAGAATGGTTTGCCTTCAGAATTGTGTGACTTCAGGAATGGCGTGCTTCAGAATGGCGTGACTTCAGAATGGCGTGATTTCAGAATGGCGTGCAGAATGGTGTGACTTCAGAATGGAGTGAATTCAGAACGACGTGCAGAATGGTGTGACTTCAGAACGACGTGCAGAATGGTGTGACTTAAGAATGGTGTGACTTCAGAATGGCGTGCAGAATGGTGTGACTTCAGAATGGTGTGACTTCAGAAAGGCGTGTAGAATGGTGTCATTTCAGAATGGTGTGACTTCAGAACGACATGCAGAATGGTGTGACTTCAGAATGGTGTGATTTCAGAACGACGTGCAGAATGGTATGACTTCAGAATGGCATGCAGAATGGTGTGTCTTCAGAATGGTATGACTTCAGAATGGAATGCTTCAGAATGGCGTGCTTCAGAATGGCGTGCTTCAGAACGGTATGACTTCAGAATGGTGTGACTTCCGAATGGCGTGCTTCAGAATGGCGTGCTTCAGAATTCTGTGACTTCAGAATGGCGTGCTTCAGAATGGCGTGCAGAAAGGTGTGACTTCAGAATGGCGTGCTTCAGAATGGTGTGACTTCAGAACGACGTGCAGAATGGTGTGACTTAAGAATGGTGTGACTTCAGAATGCCGTGCAGAATGGTGTGACTTCAGAATGGTGTGACTTCAGAAAGGCGTGCAGAATGGTGTGATTTCAGAATGGTGTGACTTCAGAACGACGTGCAGAATGGTGTGACTTCAGAATGGCGTGACTTCAGAATGGTGTGCAGAATGGTGTGACTTCAGAACGACATGCAGAATGGTGTGACTTCAGAATGGTGTGACTTCAGAACGACGTTCAGAATGGTGTGACTTCAGAATGGTGTGACTTCTGAATGGCGTGCAGAATGGTGTGACTTCAGAATGGTGTGACTTCAGAATGGCGTGATTTCAGAACGACGTGCAGAATGGTATGACTTCAGAATGGCATGCAGAATGGTGTGTCTTCAGAATGGTATGACTTCAGAATGGAATGCTTCAGAATGGCGTGCTTCAGAATGGCGTGCTTCAGAACGGTATGACTTCAGAATGGTGTGACTTCCGAATGGCGGGCTTCAGAATGGCGTGCTTCAGAATTCTGTGACTTCAGAATGGCGTGCTTCAGAATGGCGTGCAGAAAGGTGTGACTTCAGAATGGCGTGCTTCAGAATGGTGTGACTTCAGAACGGCGTGACATAAGAATGGCGTGCTTCAGAATGGCGTGCTTCATAATGGTCTGACTTCAGAATGGCGTGCTTCAGAATGGCATGCTTCAGAACGGTGTGACTTCAGAATGGTGTGACTTCAGAATGGCGTGCAGAATGGCGTGACTTCAGAATGGTATGACTTCACAATGGCGTGACTTCAGAATGGTGTACGTCAGAACGGCGTGACTTCAGAATGGCGTGACTTCAGAATGGCGTGCTTCAGAATGGCGTGCAGAATGGTGTGACGTCTGAATGGCGTGACTTCAGAATGACGTGCAGAATGGTGTGACTTCAGATGGGCGTGACTTCAGAATGGCATGCTTCAGAATGGCGTGCACAACGGTGAGACTTCAGAATGGCGTGACTTCAGAACAACGTGCTTCAGAATGGCATGCTTCAGAATGGCTTGCAGAATCGCGTGACTTCAGAACGGCGTGCAGAATGGTGTGACTTCAGAATGGCCTGACTTCAGAATGGCGTGCAGAACGGTGTGACTTCAGGAATGGCGTGCTTCAGAATGGTGTGCTTCAGAAAGGCATGCAGAATGGTGTGACTTCAGAATGGTGTGCTTCAGAGTGGCGTGCAGAATGGTGTGACGTCAGAATGGCGTGACTTCAGGAATGGCGTGCTTCAGAATGGCATGACTTCAGAATGGCGTGCTTCAGAATGGTGTGACTTCAGAATGGCATGCAGAATGGTGTGACTTCAGAATGGTGTGATTTCAGAATGGCGTGACTTCAGAATAGTGTGACTTCAGAATGGTGTGACTTCAGAATGGCGTGCAGAATGGTGTGACTTCAGAATGGTGTGACTTCAGAATGGTGTGCAGAATGGTGTGATTTCAGAATGGCGTGCAGAATGGTGTGACTTCAGAATGGTGTGACTTCAGAATGGTGTGACTTCAGAACGACGTGCAGAATGGTCTGACTTCAGAATGGCGTGACTTCAGAATGGCGTGCAGAATGGTGTGACTTCAGAGCGACATGCAGAATGGTGTGACTTCAGAATGGTGTGACTTCAGAACGACATGCAGAATGATGTGACTTCAGAATGGTGTGACTTCAGAATTGCGTGCAGAATGGTGTGACTTCAGAATGGTGTGACTGCATAATGGTGTGACTTCAGAACGACTTGCAGAATGGTATGACTTCAGAATGGCGTGCAGAATGGTGTGAATTCAGAATGGTATGACTTCAGAACGACGTGACTTCAGAATGGCGTGCAGAATGGTGTGACTTCAGAATGGTGTGACTTCAGAATGTTATGCTTCAGAATGGCCTGCAGAATGGTGTGACTTCAGAATGGCGTGACTTCAGAATGACGTGCAGAATGGTATGACTTCAGAATGGCATGCAGAATGGTGTGTCTTCAGAATGGTATGACTTCAGAATGGAATGCTTCAGAATGGCGTGCTTCAGAATGGCGTGCTTCAGAACGGTATGACTTCAGAATGGTGTGACTTCCGAATGGCGTGCTTCAGAATGGCGTGCTTCGGAATGGTGTGACTTCAGAATGGCGTGCTTCAGAATGGCGTGCAGAAAGGTGTGACTTCAGAATGGCGTGCTTCAGAATGGTGTGACTTCAGAACGGCGTGACATCAGAATGGCGTGCTTCAGAATGGCGTGCTTCATAATGGACTGACTTCAGAATGGTGTGACTTCAGAATGATGTGCTTCAGAATTGCATGCTTCAGAATGGCGTGGTTCAGAATGGCATGCTTCAGAACGGTGTGACTTCAGAATGGTGTGACTTCAGAATGGCGTGCAGAATGGCCTGACTTCAGAATGGTATGACTTCACAATGGCGTGACTTCAGAATGGTGTACGTCAGAATGGCGTGACTTCAGAATGGCGTGACTTCAGAATGGCGTGCTTCAGAATGGTGTGCAGAATGGTGTCACTTCAGAATGGTGTGACTTCAGAAAGGCGTGCAGAATGGTGTGATTTCAGAATGGTATGACTTCACAATGGCGTGACTTCAGAATGGTGTACGTCAGAATGGCGTGACTTCAGAATGGCGTGACTTCAGAATGGCGTGCTTCAGAATGGTGTGCAGAATGGTGTCACTTCAGAATGGTGTGACTTCAGAAAGGCGTGCAGAATGGTGTGATTTCAGAATGGTGTGACTTCAGAACGGCGTGACTTCAGAATGGTGTGCAGAATCGTGTGACTTCAGAATGGCTTGAGTTCAGAACGGCGTGACTTCAGAATGGCGTGCAGAATGGTGTGACTTCAGAATGGCATGACTTAAGAATGGTGTGACTTCAGAATGGCGTGCCTTCAGAATGGCGTGACTTCAGAATGGCGTGCAGAATGGTGTGAATTCAGAATGGCGTGACTTCAGAATGCCATGCAGACTGGAGTGACTTCAGAATGGCGTGCAGATTGGCGTGACTTCAGAATGGCGTGCTTCAGAATGGCGTGCTTCAGAATTCTGTGACTTCAGAATGGCGTGCTTCAGAATGGCGTGCAGAAAGGTGTGACTTCAGAATTGTGTGACTTCAGGAATGGCGTGCTTCAGAATGGCGTGACTTCAGAATGGCAAGACTTCAGAATGGCGTGCAGATTGGAGTGACTTCAGAATGGCGTGCAAATTGACGTGATTTCAGATGGTCGTGACTTCAGAATGGCGTGACTTCAGAATGCCGTGCAGATTGGCGTGTCTTCAGAATGCCGTGCAGATTGGCGTGATTTCAGAATGGTGTGACTTCAGAATGGTGTTACTTCAGAATGGCGTGCTTCAGTATGGTGTTACTTCCGAATGGCGTGCTTCAGTATGGTGTGACTTCAGAATGGCTTGCAGAATGGTGTGACTTAGGAATTCTGTGACTTCAGGAATAGCGTGATTCAGAATGGCGTGACGTCAGAATGGCGTGATTTCAGAATGGCGTGCAGAATGGTGTGACTTCAGAATGGCGTGAATTCAGAACGACGTGCAGAATGGTGTGACTTCAGAACGACGTGCAGAATGGTGTGACTTCAGAATGTTGTGACTTCAGAATGGTGTGCAGAATGGTGTCACTTCAGAATGGTGTGACTTCAGAATGGTGTGCAGAATCGTGTGACTTCAGAATGGCTTGACTTCAGAACGGCGTGACTTCAGAATGGCGTGCAGAATGGTGTGACTTCAGAATGGCATGACTTAAGAACGGTGTGACTTCAGAATGGCGTGCCTTCAGAATGGCGTGACTTCAGAATGGCGTGCAGAATGGTGTGAATTCAGAATGGCGTGACTTCAGAATGCCATGCAGATTGGAGTGACTTCAGAATGGCGTGCAGATTGGCGTGACTTCAGAATGGCGTGCTTCAGTATGGTGTGACTTCAGAACGGCGTGCAGAATGGTGTGACTTCAGAATTGTGTGACTTCAGGAATGGCGTGCTTCAGAATGGAGTGACTTCAGAATGGCAAGACTTCAGAATGGCGTGCAGATTGGAGTGACTTCAGAATGGCGTGCAAATTGACGTGATTTCAGAAGGTCGTGACTTCAGAATGGCTTGACTTCAGAATGCCGTGCAGATTGGCGTGTCTTCAGAATGCCGTGCAGATTGGCGTGACTTCAGAATGGTGTGACTTCAGAATGGTGTTACTTCAGAATGGCGTGCTTCAGTATGGTTGGACTTCAGAATGGCGTGCAGAATGGTTTGACTTCAGAATTGTGTGACTTCAGGAATGGCGTTCTTCAGTATGGCGTGACTTCAGAATAGCGTGATTTCAGAATGGCGTGCAGAATGGTGTGACTTCAGAATGGCGTGAATTCAGAACGACGTGCAGAATGGTGTGACTTCAGAACGACGTGCAGAATGGTGTGACTTCAGAATGGCGTGACTTCAGAATGGCGTGCAGAATGGTGTGACTTCAGAACGACATGCAGAATGGTGTGACTTCAGAATGGTGTGACTTCAGAACGACGTGCAGAATGGTGTGACTTCAGAATGGCCTGACTTCAGAATGGCGTGCAGAACGGTGTGACTTCAGGAATGGCGTGCTTCAGAATGGCGTGCTTCAGAATGGCGTGCAGAATGGTGTGACTTCAGAATGGTGTGCTTCAGAATGGCGTGCAGAATGGTGTGACTTCAGAATGGCGTGACTTCAGGAATGGCGTGCTTCAGAATGGCATGACTTCAGAATGGCGTGCTTCAGAATGGTGTGACTTCAGAATGGCGTGCAGAATGGTGTGACTTCAGAATGGTGTGACTTCAGAATGGCGTGACTTCAAAATAGTGTGACTTCAGAATGGTGTGACTTCAGAATGGCGTGCACAATGGTGTGACTTCAGAATGGTGTGACTTCAGAATGGTGTGCAGAATGGTGTGATTTCAGAATGACGTGCAGAATGGTGTGACTTCAGAATGGTGTGACTTCAGAATGGCGTGCAGATTGGAGTGACTTCAGAATGGCGTGCAAATTGGCGTGACCTCAGAATGTCGTGACTTCAGAAGGCGTGCAGATTGGCGTGACTTCAGAATGGCGTGACTTCAGAATGGCATGCAGATTGGCGTGACTTCAGTATGGTGTGACTTCAGAATGGCGTGCAGAATGGTGTGACTTCAGAATTGTGTGACTTCAGGAATGGCGTGTTTCAGAATGGCGTGACTTCAGAATGGCGTGATTTCAGACTGGTGTGCAGAATGGTGTGACTTCAGAATGTTGTGACTTCAGAATGGCGTGACTTCAGAATGGCGTGCAGAATGGTGTGACTTCAGAACGACGTGCAGAATGGTGTGACTTCAGAATGGTGTGACTTCAGAATGGTGTGACTTCAGAACGACGTGCAGAATGGTGTGACTTCAGAATGGTGTGACTTCCGATTTGTGTGACTTCAGAATGTTGTGATTCAGAATGGCATGCAGAACGGCGTGACTTCAGAATGGCATGCAGAACGGCGTGACTTCAGAATGGCGTGCAGATTGGCGTGACTTCAGAATGGCATGACTTCAGAATGGCGTGCAGATTGGAGTGACTTCAGAATGGCGTGCAAATTGGCGTGATTTCAGAAGGTCGTGACTTCAGAATGGCGTGACTTCAGAATGCCATGCAGATTGGCGTGTCTTCAGAATGCCGTGCAGATTGGCGTGACTTCAGAATGGTGTGACTTCAGAATGGTGTTACTTCCGAATGGCGTGCTTCAGTATGGTGTGACTTCAGAATGGCGTGCAGAATGGTGTGACTTAAGAATTCTGTGACTTCAGGAATGGCGTGCTTCAGAATGGCGTGACTTCAGAATAGCGTGATTTCAGAATGGCGTGCAGAATGGTGTGACTTCAGAATGGAGTGAATTCAGAACGACGTGCAGAATGGTGTGACTTCAGAACGACGTGCAGAATGGTGTGACTTCAGAATGGTGTGACTTCAGAATGGCGTGCAGAATGGTGTGACTTCAGAATGGTGTGACTTCAGAAAGGCGTGCAGAATGGTGTGATTTCAGAATGGTGTGACTTCAGAACGGCATGACTTCAGAATGGTGTGCAGAATGGTGTGACTTCAGAATGGCTTGACTTCAGAACGGCGTGACTTCAGAATGGCGTGCAGAATGGTGTGACTTCAGAATGGCGTGACTTCAGAATGGTGTGACTTCAGAATGGCGTGCCTTCAGAATGGCGTGCTTCAGTATGGTAGGACTCCAGAATGGCGTGCAGAATGGTTTGCCTTCAGAATTGTGTGACTTCAGGAATGGCGTGCTTCAGAATGGCGTGACTTCAGAATGGCGTGATTTCAGAATGGCGTGCAGAATGGTGTGACTTCAGAATGGAGTGAATTCAGAACGACGTGCAGAATGGTGTGACTTCAGAACGACGTGCAGAATGGTGTGACTTAAGAATGGTGTGACTTCAGAATGGCGTGCAGAATGGTGTGACTTCAGAATGGTGTGACTTCAGAAAGGCGTGCAGAATGGTGTCATTTCAGAATGGTGTGACTTCAGAATGGCGTGCAGAATGGTGTGACTTCAGAATGGCATGACTTCAGAATGGCGTGCAGATTGGAGTGACTTCAGAATGGCGTGCAAATTGGCGTGACCTCAGAATGTCGTGACTTCAGAAGGCGTGCAGATTGGCGTGACTTCAGAATGGCGTGACTTCAGAATGGCATGCAGATTGGCGTGACTTCAGTATGGTGTGACTTCAGAATGGCGTGCAGAATGGTGTGACTTCAGAATTGTGTGACTTCAGGAATGGCGTGTTTCAGAATGGCGTGACTTCAGAATGGCGTGATTTCAGACTGGTGTGCAGAATGGTGTGACTTCAGAATGTTGTGACTTCAGAATGGCGTGACTTCAGAATGGCGTGCAGAATGGTGTGACTTCAGAACGACGTGCAGAATGGTGTGACTTCAGAATGGTGTGACTTCAGAATGGTGTGACTTCAGAACGACGTGCAGAATGGTGTGACTTCAGAATGGTGTGACTTCCGATTTGTGTGACTTCAGAATGTTGTGATTCAGAATGGCATGCAGAACGGCGTGACTTCAGAATGGCGTGCAGATTGGCGTGACTTCAGAATGGCGTGCAGATTGGCGTGACTTCAGAATGGCATGACTTCAGAATGGCGTGCAGATTGGAGTGACTTCAGAATGGCGTGCAAATTGGCGTGATTTCAGAAGTTCGTGACTTCAGAATGGCGTGACTTCAGAATGCCATGCAGATTGGCGTGTCTTCAGAATGCCGTGCAGATTGGCGTGACTTCAGAATGGTGTGACTTCAGAATGGTGTTACTTCCGAATGGCGTGCTTCAGTATGGTGTGACTTCAGAATGGCGTGCAGAATGGTGTGACTTAAGAATTCTGTGACTTCAGGAATGGCGTGCTTCAGAATGGCGTGACTTCAGAATGGCGTGATTTCAGAATGGCGTGCAGAATGGTGTGACTTCAGAACGACATGCAGAATGGTGTGACTTCAGAACGACGTGCAGAATGGTGTGACTTCAGAATGGTGTGACGTCAGAATGGCGTGCAGAATGGTGTGCTTTCAGAATGGTGTGACTTCAGAACGACGTGCAGAATGGTGTGACTTCAGAATGGGGTGACTTCAGAATGGTGTGACTTCAGAATGGCGTGCAGAATGGTGTGACTTCAGAACGACATGCAGAATGGTGTGACTTCAGAATGGTGTGACTTCAGAACGACGTTCAGAATGGTGTGACTTCAGAATGGTGTGCAGAATGGTGTGACTTCAGAATGGTGTGACTTCAGAATTTTGTGACTTCAGGAATGGCGTGCTTCAGAATGGCGTGACTTCAGAATGGCGTGATTTCAGAATGGCGTGCCGAATGGTGTGACTTCAGAATGGCGTGAATTCAGAACGACGTGCAGAATGGTGTGACTTCAGAACGACGTGCAGAATGGTGTGACTTCAGAATGTTGTGACTTCAGAATGGTGTGCAGAATGGTGTCACTTCAGAATGGTGTGACTTCAGAAAGGCGTGCAGAATGGTGTGATTTCATAATGGTGTGACTTCAGAACGGCGTGACTTCAGAATGGTGTGCAGAATCGTGTGACTTCAGAATGGCTTGACTTCAGAACGGCGTGACTTCAGAATGGTGTGCAGAATGGTGTGACTTCAGAATGGCATGACTTAAGAATGGTGTGACTTCAGAATGGCGTGCCTTCAGAATGGCGTGACTTCAGAATGGCGTGCAGAATGGTGTGACTTCAGAATGGCGTGACTTCAGAATGCCATGCAGATTGGAGTGACTTCAGAATGGCGTGCAGATTGGCGTGACTTCAGAATGGCGTGCTTCAGTATGGTGTGACTTCAGAATGGCGTGCAGAATGGTGTGACTTCAGAATTGTGTGACTTCAGGAATGGCGTGCTTCAGAATGGCGTGACTTCAGAATGGCAAGACTTCAGAATGGCGTGCAGATTGGAGTGACTTCAGAATGGCGTGCAAATTGACGTGATTTCAGATGGTCGTGACTTCAGAATGGCGTGACATCAGAATGCCGTGCAGATTGGCGTGTCTTCAGAATGCCGTGCAGATTGGCGTGATTTCAGAATGGTGTGACTTCAGAATGGTGTTACTTCAGAATGGCGTGCTTCAGTATGGTGTTACTTCCGAATGGCGTGCTTCAGTATGGTGTGACTTCAGAATGGCTTGCAGAATGGTGTGACTTAGGAATGGTGTGACTTCAGAATGGCGTGCAGAATGGTGTGAATTCAGAATGGTGTGACTTCAGAACGACGTGCAGAATGGTGTGACTTCAGAATGGCGTGACTTCAGAATGGCGTGCAGAATGGTGTGACTTCAGAACGACATGCAGAATGGTGTGACTTCAGAATGGTGTGACTTCAGAACGACATGCAGAATGATGTGACTTCAGAATGGTGTGACTTCAGAATTGCGTGCAGAATGGTGTGACTTCAGAATGGTGTGACTTCATAATGGTGTGACTTCAGAACGACGTGCAGAATGGTATGACTTCAGAATGGCGTGCAGAATGGTGTGAATTCAGAATGGTCTGACTTCAGAACGACGTGACTTCAGAATGGCGTGCAGAATGGTGTGATTTCAGAATGGCGTGACTTCAGAATGGTGTGCTTCAGAATGGCGTGCAGAATGGTGTGACTTCAGAATGGCGTGACTTCAGAATGACGTGCAGAATGGTGTGACTTCAGATTGGCGTGACTTCAAAATGGCGTGCTTCAGAATGGCGTGATTCAGAATGGCGTGCTTCAGAATGGCGTGCAGAATGGTGTGACTTCAGAATGGTGTGACTTCAGGAATGGCGTGCTTCAGAATGGTGTGACTTCAGAATCTTGTGACTTCAGAATGGTGTGACTTCAGAATGGCGTGCAGAATGGTGTGACTTCAGAATGGCGTGCAGAACGTCGTGACTTCAGAATGGCGTGCTTCAGAATGGCATGCAGACCGGCGTGACTTCAGAATGGCATGCAGTCTGGCGTGACTTCAGAATGGCATGACTTCAGAATGGCGTGCAGATTGGAGTGACTTCAGAATGGCGTGCAAATTGGCGTGACCTCAGAATGTCGTGACTTCAGAAGGCGTGCAGATTGGCGTGACTTCAGAATGGCGTGACTTCAGAATGGCATGCAGATTGGCGTGACTTCAGTATGGTGTGACTTCAGAATGGCGTGCAGAATGGTGTGACTTCAGAATTGTGTGACTTCAGGAATGGCGTGTTTCAGAATGGCGTGACTTCAGAATGGCGTGATTTCAGACTGGTGTGCAGAATGGTGTGACTTCAGAATGTTGTGACTTCAGAATGGCGTGACTTCAGAATGGCGTGCAGAATGGTGTGACTTCAGAACGACGTGCAGAATGGTGTGACTTCAGAATGGTGTGACTTCAGAATGGTGTGACTTCAGAACGACGTGCAGAATGGTGTGACTTCAGAATGGTGTGACTTCCGATTTGTGTGACTTCAGAATGTTGTGATTCAGAATGGCATGCAGAACGGCGTGACTTCAGAATGGCGTGCAGATTGGCGTGACTTCAGAATGGCGTGCAGATTGGCGTGACTTCAGAATGGCATGACTTCAGAATGGCGTGCAGATTGGAGTGACTTCAGAATGGCGTGCAAATTGGCGTGATTTCAGAAGGTCGTGACTTCAGAATGGCGTGACTTCAGAATGCCATGCAGATTGGCGTGTCTTCAGAATGCCGTGCAGATTGGCGTGACTTCAGAATGGTGTGACTTCAGAATGGTGTTACTTCCGAATGGCGTGCTTCAGTATGGTGTGACTTCAGAATGGCGTGCAGAATGGTGTGACTTAAGAATTCTGTGACTTCAGGAATGGCGTGCTTCAGAATGGCGTGACTTCAGAATAGCGTGATTTCAGAATGGCGTGCAGAATGGTGTGACTTCAGAATGGAGTGAATTCAGAACGACGTGCAGAATGGTGTGACTTCAGAACGACGTGCAGAATGGTGTGACTTCAGAATGGTGTGACTTCAGAATGGCGTGCAGAATGGTGTGACTTCAGAATGGTGTGACTTCAGAAAGGCGTGCAGAATGGTGTGATTTCAGAATGGTGTGACTTCAGAACGGCATGACTTCAGAATGGTGTGCAGAATGGTGTGACTTCAGAATGGCTTGACTTCAGAACGGCGTGACTTCAGAATGGCGTGCAGAATGGTGTGACTTCAGAATGGCGTGACTTCAGAATGGTGTGACTTCAGAATGGCGTGCCTTCAGAATGGCGTGCTTCAGTATGGTAGGACTCCAGAATGGCGTGCAGAATGGTTTGCCTTCAGAATTGTGTGACTTCAGGAATGGCGTGCTTCAGAATGGCGTGACTTCAGAATGGCGTGATTTCAGAATGGCGTGCAGAATGGTGTGACTTCAGAATGGAGTGAATTCAGAACGACGTGCAGAATGGTGTGACTTCAGAACGACGTGCAGAATGGTGTGACTTAAGAATGGTGTGACTTCAGAATGGCGTGCAGAATGGTGTGACTTCAGAATGGTGTGACTTCAGAAAGGCGTGCAGAATGGTGTCATTTCAGAATGGTGTGACTTCAGAACGACATGCAGAATGGTGTGACTTCAGAATGGTGTGATTTCAGAACGACGTGCAGAATGGTATGACTTCAGAATGGCATGCAGAATGGTGTGTCTTCAGAATGGTATGACTTCAGAATGGAATGCTTCAGAATGGCGTGCTTCAGAATGGCGTGCTTCAGAACGGTATGACTTCAGAATGGTGTGACTTCCGAATGGCGTGCTTCAGAATGGCGTGCTTCAGAATTCTGTGACTTCAGAATGGCGTGCTTCAGAATGGCGTGCAGAAAGGTGTGACTTCAGAATGGCGTGCTTCAGAATGGTGTGACTTCAGAACGACGTGCAGAATGGTGTGACTTAAGAATGGTGTGACTTCAGAATGCCGTGCAGAATGGTGTGACTTCAGAATGGAGTGAATTCAGAACGACGTGCAGAATGGTGTGACTTCAGAACGACGTGCAGAATGGTGTGACTTAAGAATGGTGTGACTTCAGAATGGCGTGCAGAATGGTGTGACTTCAGAATGGTGTGACTTCAGAAAGGCGTGCAGAATGGTGTCATTTCAGAATGGTGTGACTTCAGAACGACATGCAGAATGGTGTGACTTCAGAATGGTGTGATTTCAGAACGACGTGCAGAATGGTATGACTTCAGAATGGCATGCAGAATGGTGTGTCTTCAGAATGGTATGACTTCAGAATGGAATGCTTCAGAATGGCGTGCTTCAGAATGGCGTGCTTCAGAACGGTATGACTTCAGAATGGTGTGACTTCCGAATGGCGTGCTTCAGAATGGCGTGCTTCAGAATTCTGTGACTTCAGAATGGCGTGCTTCAGAATGGCGTGCAGAAAGGTGTGACTTCAGAATGGCGTGCTTCAGAATGGTGTGACTTCAGAACGACGTGCAGAATGGTGTGACTTAAGAATGGTGTGACTTCAGAATGCCGTGCAGAATGGTGTGACTTCAGAATGGTGTGACTTCAGAAAGGCGTGCAGAATGGTGTGATTTCAGAATGGTGTGACTTCAGAACGACGTGCAGAATGGTGTGACTTCAGAATGGCGTGACTTCAGAATGGTGTGCAGAATGGTGTGACTTCAGAACGACATGCAGAATGGTGTGACTTCAGAATGGTGTGACTTCAGAACGACGTTCAGAATGGTGTGACTTCAGAATGGTGTGACTTCTGAATGGCGTGCAGAATGGTGTGACTTCAGAATGGTGTGACTTCAGAATGGCGTGATTTCAGAACGACGTGCAGAATGGTATGACTTCAGAATGGCATGCAGAATGGTGTGTCTTCAGAATGGTATGACTTCAGAATGGAATGCTTCAGAATGGCGTGCTTCAGAATGGCGTGCTTCAGAACGGTATGACTTCAGAATGGTGTGACTTCCGAATGGCGGGCTTCAGAATGGCGTGCTTCAGAATTCTGTGACTTCAGAATGGCGTGCTTCAGAATGGCGTGCAGAAAGGTGTGACTTCAGAATGGCGTGCTTCAGAATGGTGTGACTTCAGAACGGCGTGACATAAGAATGGCGTGCTTCAGAATGGCGTGCTTCATAATGGTCTGACTTCAGAATGGCGTGCTTCAGAATGGCATGCTTCAGAACGGTGTGACTTCAGAATGGTGTGACTTCAGAATGGCGTGCAGAATGGCGTGACTTCAGAATGGTATGACTTCACAATGGCGTGACTTCAGAATGGTGTACGTCAGAATGGCGTGACTTCAGAATGGCGTGACTTCAGAATGGCGTGCTTCAGAATGGCGTGCAGAATGGTGTGACGTCTGAATGGCGTGACTTCAGAATGACGTGCAGAATGGTGTGACTTCAGATGGGCGTGACTTCAGAATGGCATGCTTCAGAATGGCGTGCACAACGGTGAGACTTCAGAATGGCGTGACTTCAGAACAACGTGCTTCAGAATGGCATGCTTCAGAATGGCTTGCAGAATCGCGTGACTTCAGAACGGCGTGCAGAATGGTGTGACTTCAGAATGGCCTGACTTCAGAATGGCGTGCAGAACGGTGTGACTTCAGGAATGGCGTGCTTCAGAATGGTGTGCTTCAGAAAGGCATGCAGAATGGTGTGACTTCAGAATGGTGTGCTTCAGAGTGGCGTGCAGAATGGTGTGACGTCAGAATGGCGTGACTTCAGAAATGGCGTGCTTCAGAATGGCATGACTTCAGAATGGCGTGCTTCAGAATGGTGTGACTTCAGAATGGCATGCAGAATGGTGTGACTTCAGAATGGTGTGATTTCAGAATGGCGTGACTTCAGAATAGTGTGACTTCAGAATGGTGTGACTTCAGAATGGCGTGCAGAATGGTGTGACTTCAGAATGGTGTGACTTCAGAATGGTGTGCAGAATGGTGTGATTTCAGAATGGCGTGCAGAATGGTGTGACTTCAGAATGGTGTGACTTCAGAATGGTGTGACTTCAGAACGACGTGCAGAATGGTCTGACTTCAGAATGGCGTGACTTCAGAATGGCGTGCAGAATGGTGTGACTTCAGAGCGACATGCAGAATGGTGTGACTTCAGAATGGTGTGACTTCAGAACGACATGCAGAATGATGTGACTTCAGAATGGTGTGACTTCAGAATTGCGTGCAGAATGGTGTGACTTCAGAATGGTGTGACTGCATAATGGTGTGACTTCAGAACGACTTGCAGAATGGTATGACTTCAGAATGGCGTGCAGAATGGTGTGAATTCAGAATGGTATGACTTCAGAACGACGTGACTTCAGAATGGCGTGCAGAATGGTGTGACTTCAGAATGGTGTGACTTCAGAATGTTATGCTTCAGAATGGCCTGCAGAATGGTGTGACTTCAGAATGGCGTGACTTCAGAATGACGTGCAGAATGGTATGACTTCAGAATGGCATGCAGAATGGTGTGTCTTCAGAATGGTATGACTTCAGAATGGAATGCTTCAGAATGGCGTGCTTCAGAATGGCGTGCTTCAGAACGGTATGACTTCAGAATGGTGTGACTTCCGAATGGCGTGCTTCAGAATGGCGTGCTTCGGAATGGTGTGACTTCAGAATGGCGTGCTTCAGAATGGCGTGCAGAAAGGTGTGACTTCAGAATGGCGTGCTTCAGAATGGTGTGACTTCAGAACGGCGTGACATCAGAATGGCGTGCTTCAGAATGGCGTGCTTCATAATGGACTGACTTCAGAATGGTGTGACTTCAGAATGATGTGCTTCAGAATTGCATGCTTCAGAATGGCGTGGTTCAGAATGGCATGCTTCAGAACGGTGTGACTTCAGAATGGTGTGACTTCAGAATGGCGTGCAGAATGGCCTGACTTCAGAATGGTATGACTTCACAATGGCGTGACTTCAGAATGGTGTACGTCAGAATGGCGTGACTTCAGAATGGCGTGACTTCAGAATGGCGTGCTTCAGAATGGTGTGCAGAATGGTGTCACTTCAGAATGGTGTGACTTCAGAAAGGCGTGCAGAATGGTGTGATTTCAGAATGGTATGACTTCACAATGGCGTGACTTCAGAATGGTGTACGTCAGAATGGCGTGACTTCAGAATGGCGTGACTTCAGAATGGCGTGCTTCAGAATGGTGTGCAGAATGGTGTCACTTCAGAATGGTGTGACTTCAGAAAGGCGTGCAGAATGGTGTGATTTCAGAATGGTGTGACTTCAGAACGGCGTGACTTCAGAATGGTGTGCAGAATCGTGTGACTTCAGAATGGCTTGAGTTCAGAACGGCGTGACTTCAGAATGGCGTGCAGAATGGTGTGACTTCAGAATGGCATGACTTAAGAATGGTGTGACTTCAGAATGGCGTGCCTTCAGAATGGCGTGACTTCAGAATGGCGTGCAGAATGGTGTGAATTCAGAATGGCGTGACTTCAGAATGCCATGCAGACTGGAGTGACTTCAGAATGGCGTGCAGATTGGCGTGACTTCAGAATGGCGTGCTTCAGAATGGCGTGCTTCAGAATTCTGTGACTTCAGAATGGCGTGCTTCAGAATGGCGTGCAGAAAGGTGTGACTTCAGAATTGTGTGACTTCAGGAATGGCGTGCTTCAGAATGGCGTGACTTCAGAATGGCAAGACTTCAGAATGGCGTGCAGATTGGAGTGACTTCAGAATGGCGTGCAAATTGACGTGATTTCAGATGGTCGTGACTTCAGAATGGCGTGACTTCAGAATGCCGTGCAGATTGGCGTGTCTTCAGAATGCCGTGCAGATTGGCGTGATTTCAGAATGGTGTGACTTCAGAATGGTGTTACTTCAGAATGGCGTGCTTCAGTATGGTGTTACTTCCGAATGGCGTGCTTCAGTATGGTGTGACTTCAGAATGGCTTGCAGAATGGTGTGACTTAGGAATTCTGTGACTTCAGGAATAGCGTGATTCAGAATGGCGTGACGTCAGAATGGCGTGATTTCAGAATGGCGTGCAGAATGGTGTGACTTCAGAATGGCGTGAATTCAGAACGACGTGCAGAATGGTGTGACTTCAGAACGACGTGCAGAATGGTGTGACTTCAGAATGTTGTGACTTCAGAATGGTGTGCAGAATGGTGTCACTTCAGAATGGTGTGACTTCAGAATGGTGTGCAGAATCGTGTGACTTCAGAATGGCTTGACTTCAGAACGGCGTGACTTCAGAATGGCGTGCAGAATGGTGTGACTTCAGAATGGCATGACTTAAGAATGGTGTGACTTCAGAATGGCGTGCCTTCAGAATGGCGTGACTTCAGAATGGCATGCAGAATGGTGTGAATTCAGAATGGCGTGACTTCAGAATGCCATGCAGATTGGAGTGACTTCAGAATGGCGTGCAGATTGGCGTGACTTCAGAATGGCGTGCTTCAGTATGGTGTGACTTCAGAACGGCGTGCAGAATGGTGTGACTTCAGAATTGTGTGACTTCAGGAATGGCGTGCTTCAGAATGGAGTGACTTCAGAATGGCAAGACTTCAGAATGGCGTGCAGATTGGAGTGACTTCAGAATGGCGTGCAAATTGACGTGATTTCAGAAGGTCGTGACTTCAGAATGGCTTGACTTCAGAATGCCGTGCAGATTGGCGTGTCTTCAGAATGCCGTGCAGATTGGCGTGACTTCAGAATGGTGTGACTTCAGAATGGTGTTACTTCAGAATGGCGTGCTTCAGTATGGTTGGACTTCAGAATGGCGTGCAGAATGGTTTGACTTCAGAATTGTGTGACTTCAGGAATGGCGTTCTTCAGTATGGCGTGACTTCAGAATAGCGTGATTTCAGAATGGCGTGCAGAATGGTGTGACTTCAGAATGGCGTGAATTCAGAACGACGTGCAGAATGGTGTGACTTCAGAACGACGTGCAGAATGGTGTGACTTCAGAATGGCGTGACTTCAGAATGGCGTGCAGAATGGTGTGACTTCAGAACGACATGCAGAATGGTGTGACTTCAGAATGGTGTGACTTCAGAACGACGTGCAGAATGGTGTGACTTCAGAATGGCCTGACTTCAGAATGGCGTGCAGAACGGTGTGACTTCAGGAATGGCGTGCTTCAGAATGGCGTGCTTCAGAATGGCGTGCAGAATGGTGTGACTTCAGAATGGTGTGCTTCAGAATGGCGTGCAGAATGGTGTGACTTCAGAATGGCGTGACTTCAGGAATGGCGTGCTTCAGAATGGCATGACTTCAGAATGGCGTGCTTCAGAATGGTGTGACTTCAGAATGGCGTGCAGAATGGTGTGACTTCAGAATGGTGTGACTTCAGAATGGCGTGACTTCAAAATAGTGTGACTTCAGAATGGTGTGACTTCAGAATGGCGTGCACAATGGTGTGACTTCAGAATGGTGTGACTTCAGAATGGTGTGCAGAATGGTGTGATTTCAGAATGACGTGCAGAATGGTGTGACTTCAGAATGGTGTGACTTCAGAATGGCGTGCAGATTGGAGTGACTTCAGAATGGCGTGCAAATTGGCGTGACCTCAGAATGTCGTGACTTCAGAAGGCGTGCAGATTGGCGTGACTTCAGAATGGCGTGACTTCAGAATGGCATGCAGATTGGCGTGACTTCAGTATGGTGTGACTTCAGAATGGCGTGCAGAATGGTGTGACTTCAGAATTGTGTGACTTCAGGAATGGCGTGTTTCAGAATGGCGTGACTTCAGAATGGCGTGATTTCAGACTGGTGTGCAGAATGGTGTGACTTCAGAATGTTGTGACTTCAGAATGGCGTGACTTCAGAATGGCGTGCAGAATGGTGTGACTTCAGAACGACGTGCAGAATGGTGTGACTTCAGAATGGTGTGACTTCAGAATGGTGTGACTTCAGAACGACGTGCAGAATGGTGTGACTTCAGAATGGTGTGACTTCCGATTTGTGTGACTTCAGAATGTTGTGATTCAGAATGGCATGCAGAACGGCGTGACTTCAGAATGGCGTGCAGATTGGCGTGACTTCAGAATGGCGTGCAGATTGGCGTGACTTCAGAATGGCATGACTTCAGAATGGCGTGCAGATTGGAGTGACTTCAGAATGGCGTGCAAATTGGCGTGATTTCAGAAGGTCGTGACTTCAGAATGGCGTGACTTCAGAATGCCATGCAGATTGGCGTGTCTTCAGAATGCCGTGCAGATTGGCGTGACTTCAGAATGGTGTGACTTCAGAATGGTGTTACTTCCGAATGGCGTGCTTCAGTATGGTGTGACTTCAGAATGGCGTGCAGAATGGTGTGACTTAAGAATTCTGTGACTTCAGGAATGGCGTGCTTCAGAATGGCGTGACTTCAGAATGGCGTGATTTCAGAATGGCGTGCAGAATGGTGTGACTTCAGAACGACATGCAGAATGGTGTGACTTCAGAACGACGTGCAGAATGGTGTGACTTCAGAATGGTGTGACGTCAGAATGGCGTGCAGAATGGTGTGCTTTCAGAATGGTGTGACTTCAGAACGACGTGCAGAATGGTGTGACTTCAGAATGGGGTGACTTCAGAATGGTGTGACTTCAGAATGGCGTGCAGAATGGTGTGACTTCAGAACGACATGCAGAATGGTGTGACTTCAGAATGGTGTGACTTCAGAACGACGTTCAGAATGGTGTGACTTCAGAATGGTGTGCAGAATGGTGTGACTTCAGAATGGTGTGACTTCAGAATTTTGTGACTTCAGGAATGGCGTGCTTCAGAATGGCGTGACTTCAGAATGGCGTGATTTCAGAATGGCGTGCCGAATGGTGTGACTTCAGAATGGCGTGAATTCAGAACGACGTGCAGAATGGTGTGACTTCAGAACGACGTGCAGAATGGTGTGACTTCAGAATGTTGTGACTTCAGAATGGTGTGCAGAATGGTGTCACTTCAGAATGGTGTGACTTCAGAAAGGCGTGCAGAATGGTGTGATTTCATAATGGTGTGACTTCAGAACGGCGTGACTTCAGAATGGTGTGCAGAATCGTGTGACTTCAGAATGGCTTGACTTCAGAACGGCGTGACTTCAGAATGGTGTGCAGAATGGTGTGACTTCAGAATGGCATGACTTAAGAATGGTGTGACTTCAGAATGGCGTGCCTTCAGAATGGCGTGACTTCAGAATGGCGTGCAGAATGGTGTGACTTCAGAATGGCGTGACTTCAGAATGCCATGCAGATTGGAGTGACTTCAGAATGGCGTGCAGATTGGCGTGACTTCAGAATGGCGTGCTTCAGTATGGTGTGACTTCAGAATGGCGTGCAGAATGGTGTGACTTCAGAATTGTGTGACTTCAGGAATGGCGTGCTTCAGAATGGCGTGACTTCAGAATGGCAAGACTTCAGAATGGCGTGCAGATTGGAGTGACTTCAGAATGGCGTGCAAATTGACGTGATTTCAGATGGTCGTGACTTCAGAATGGCGTGACATCAGAATGCCGTGCAGATTGGCGTGTCTTCAGAATGCCGTGCAGATTGGCGTGATTTCAGAATGGTGTGACTTCAGAATGGTGTTACTTCAGAATGGCGTGCTTCAGTATGGTGTTACTTCCGAATGGCGTGCTTCAGTATGGTGTGACTTCAGAATGGCTTGCAGAATGGTGTGACTTAGGAATGGTGTGACTTCAGAATGGCGTGCAGAATGGTGTGAATTCAGAATGGTGTGACTTCAGAACGACGTGCAGAATGGTGTGACTTCAGAATGGCGTGACTTCAGAATGGCGTGCAGAATGGTGTGACTTCAGAACGACATGCAGAATGGTGTGACTTCAGAATGGTGTGACTTCAGAACGACATGCAGAATGATGTGACTTCAGAATGGTGTGACTTCAGAATTGCGTGCAGAATGGTGTGACTTCAGAATGGTGTGACTTCATAATGGTGTGACTTCAGAACGACGTGCAGAATGGTATGACTTCAGAATGGCGTGCAGAATGGTGTGAATTCAGAATGGTCTGACTTCAGAACGACGTGACTTCAGAATGGCGTGCAGAATGGTGTGATTTCAGAATGGCGTGACTTCAGAATGGTGTGCTTCAGAATGGCGTGCAGAATGGTGTGACTTCAGAATGGCGTGACTTCAGAATGACGTGCAGAATGGTGTGACTTCAGATTGGCGTGACTTCAAAATGGCGTGCTTCAGAATGGCGTGATTCAGAATGGCGTGCTTCAGAATGGCGTGCAGAATGGTGTGACTTCAGAATGGTGTGACTTCAGGAATGGCGTGCTTCAGAATGGTGTGACTTCAGAATCTTGTGACTTCAGAATGGTGTGACTTCAGAATGGCGTGCAGAATGGTGTGACTTCAGAATGGCGTGCAGAACGTCGTGACTTCAGAATGGCGTGCTTCAGAATGGCATGCAGACCGGCGTGACTTCAGAATGGCATGCAGTCTGGCGTGACTTCAGAATGGCATGACTTCAGAATGGCGTGCAGATTGGAGTGACTTCAGAATGGCGTGCAAATTGGCGTGACCTCAGAATGTCGTGACTTCAGAAGGCGTGCAGATTGGCGTGACTTCAGAATGGCGTGACTTCAGAATGGCATGCAGATTGGCGTGACTTCAGTATGGTGTGACTTCAGAATGGCGTGCAGAATGGTGTGACTTCAGAATTGTGTGACTTCAGGAATGGCGTGTTTCAGAATGGCGTGACTTCAGAATGGCGTGATTTCAGACTGGTGTGCAGAATGGTGTGACTTCAGAATGTTGTGACTTCAGAATGGCGTGACTTCAGAATGGCGTGCAGAATGGTGTGACTTCAGAACGACGTGCAGAATGGTGTGACTTCAGAATGGTGTGACTTCAGAATGGTGTGACTTCAGAACGACGTGCAGAATGGTGTGACTTCAGAATGGTGTGACTTCCGATTTGTGTGACTTCAGAATGTTGTGATTCAGAATGGCATGCAGAACGGCGTGACTTCAGAATGGCGTGCAGATTGGCGTGACTTCAGAATGGCGTGCAGATTGGCGTGACTTCAGAATGGCATGACTTCAGAATGGCGTGCAGATTGGAGTGACTTCAGAATGGCGTGCAAATTGGCGTGATTTCAGAAGGTCGTGACTTCAGAATGGCGTGACTTCAGAATGCCATGCAGATTGGCGTGTCTTCAGAATGCCGTGCAGATTGGCGTGACTTCAGAATGGTGTGACTTCAGAATGGTGTTACTTCCGAATGGCGTGCTTCAGTATGGTGTGACTTCAGAATGGCGTGCAGAATGGTGTGACTTAAGAATTCTGTGACTTCAGGAATGGCGTGCTTCAGAATGGCGTGACTTCAGAATAGCGTGATTTCAGAATGGCGTGCAGAATGGTGTGACTTCAGAATGGAGTGAATTCAGAACGACGTGCAGAATGGTGTGACTTCAGAACGACGTGCAGAATGGTGTGACTTCAGAATGGTGTGACTTCAGAATGGCGTGCAGAATGGTGTGACTTCAGAATGGTGTGACTTCAGAAAGGCGTGCAGAATGGTGTGATTTCAGAATGGTGTGACTTCAGAACGGCATGACTTCAGAATGGTGTGCAGAATGGTGTGACTTCAGAATGGCTTGACTTCAGAACGGCGTGACTTCAGAATGGCGTGCAGAATGGTGTGACTTCAGAATGGCGTGACTTCAGAATGGTGTGACTTCAGAATGGCGTGCCTTCAGAATGGCGTGCTTCAGTATGGTAGGACTCCAGAATGGCGTGCAGAATGGTTTGCCTTCAGAATTGTGTGACTTCAGGAATGGCGTGCTTCAGAATGGCGTGACTTCAGAATGGCGTGATTTCAGAATGGCGTGCAGAATGGTGTGACTTCAGAATGGAGTGAATTCAGAACGACGTGCAGAATGGTGTGACTTCAGAACGACGTGCAGAATGGTGTGACTTAAGAATGGTGTGACTTCAGAATGGCGTGCAGAATGGTGTGACTTCAGAATGGTGTGACTTCAGAAAGGCGTGCAGAATGGTGTCATTTCAGAATGGTGTGACTTCAGAACGACATGCAGAATGGTGTGACTTCAGAATGGTGTGATTTCAGAACGACGTGCAGAATGGTATGACTTCAGAATGGCATGCAGAATGGTGTGTCTTCAGAATGGTATGACTTCAGAATGGAATGCTTCAGAATGGCGTGCTTCAGAATGGCGTGCTTCAGAACGGTATGACTTCAGAATGGTGTGACTTCCGAATGGCGTGCTTCAGAATGGCGTGCTTCAGAATTCTGTGACTTCAGAATGGCGTGCTTCAGAATGGCGTGCAGAAAGGTGTGACTTCAGAATGGCGTGCTTCAGAATGGTGTGACTTCAGAACGACGTGCAGAATGGTGTGACTTAAGAATGGTGTGACTTCAGAATGCCGTGCAGAATGGTGTGACTTCAGAATGGTGTGACTTCAGAAAGGCGTGCAGAATGGTGTGATTTCAGAATGGTGTGACTTCAGAACGACGTGCAGAATGGTGTGACTTCAGAATGGCGTGACTTCAGAATGGTGTGCAGAATGGTGTGACTTCAGAACGACATGCAGAATGGTGTGACTTCAGAATGGTGTGACTTCAGAACGACGTTCAGAATGGTGTGACTTCAGAATGGTGTGACTTCTGAATGGCGTGCAGAATGGTGTGACTTCAGAATGGTGTGACTTCAGAATGGCGTGATTTCAGAACGACGTGCAGAATGGTATGACTTCAGAATGGCATGCAGAATGGTGTGTCTTCAGAATGGTATGACTTCAGAATGGAATGCTTCAGAATGGCGTGCTTCAGAATGGCGTGCTTCAGAACGGTATGACTTCAGAATGGTGTGACTTCCGAATGGCGGGCTTCAGAATGGCGTGCTTCAGAATTCTGTGACTTCAGAATGGCGTGCTTCAGAATGGCGTGCAGAAAGGTGTGACTTCAGAATGGCGTGCTTCAGAATGGTGTGACTTCAGAACGGCGTGACATAAGAATGGCGTGCTTCAGAATGGCGTGCTTCATAATGGTCTGACTTCAGAATGGCGTGCTTCAGAATGGCATGCTTCAGAACGGTGTGACTTCAGAATGGTGTGACTTCAGAATGGCGTGCAGAATGGCGTGACTTCAGAATGGTATGACTTCACAATGGCGTGACTTCAGAATGGTGTACGTCAGAATGGCGTGACTTCAGAATGGCGTGACTTCAGAATGGCGTGCTTCAGAATGGCGTGCAGAATGGTGTGACGTCTGAATGGCGTGACTTCAGAATGACGTGCAGAATGGTGTGACTTCAGATGGGCGTGACTTCAGAATGGCATGCTTCAGAATGGCGTGCACAACGGTGAGACTTCAGAATGGCGTGACTTCAGAACAACGTGCTTCAGAATGGCATGCTTCAGAATGGCTTGCAGAATCGCGTGACTTCAGAACGGCGTGCAGAATGGTGTGACTTCAGAATGGCCTGACTTCAGAATGGCGTGCAGAACGGTGTGACTTCAGGAATGGCGTGCTTCAGAATGGTGTGCTTCAGAAAGGCATGCAGAATGGTGTGACTTCAGAATGGTGTGCTTCAGAGTGGCGTGCAGAATGGTGTGACGTCAGAATGGCGTGACTTCAGGAATGGCGTGCTTCAGAATGGCATGACTTCAGAATGGCGTGCTTCAGAATGGTGTGACTTCAGAATGGCATGCAGAATGGTGTGACTTCAGAATGGTGTGATTTCAGAATGGCGTGACTTCAGAATAGTGTGACTTCAGAATGGTGTGACTTCAGAATGGCGTGCACAATGGTGTGACTTCAGAATGGTGTGACTTCAGAATGGTGTGCAGAATGGTGTGATTTCAGAATGGCGTGCAGAATGGTGTGACTTCAGAATGGTGTGACTTCAGAATGGTGTGACTTCAGAACGACGTGCAGAATGGTCTGACTTCAGAATGGCGTGACTTCAGAATGGCGTGCAGAATGGTGTGACTTCAGAGCGACATGCAGAATGGTGTGACTTCAGAATGGTGTGACTTCAGAACGACATGCAGAATGATGTGACTTCAGAATGGTGTGACTTCAGAATTGCGTGCAGAATGGTGTGACTTCAGAATGGTGTGACTGCATAATGGTGTGACTTCAGAACGACTTGCAGAATGGTATGACTTCAGAATGGCGTGCAGAATGGTGTGAATTCAGAATGGTATGACTTCAGAACGACGTGACTTCAGAATGGCGTGCAGAATGGTGTGACTTCAGAATGGTGTGACTTCAGAATGTTATGCTTCAGAATGGCCTGCAGAATGGTGTGACTTCAGAATGGCGTGACTTGAGAATGACGTGCAGAATGGTATGACTTCAGAATGGCATGCAGAATGGTGTGTCTTCAGAATGGTATGACTTCAGAATGGAATGCTTCAGAATGGCGTGCTTCAGAATGGCGTGCTTCAGAACGGTATGACTTCAGAATGGTGTGACTTCCGAATGGCGTGCTTCAGAATGGCGTGCTTCAGAATGGTGTGACTTCAGAATGGCGTGCTTCAGAATGGCGTGCAGAAAGGTGTGACTTCAGAATGGCGTGCTTCAGAATGGTGTGACTTCAGAACGGCGTGACATCAGAATGGCGTGCTTCAGAATGGCGTGCTTCATAATGGTCTGACTTCAGAATGGTGTGACTTCAGAATGATGTGCTTCAGAATTGCATGCTTCAGAATGGCGTGGTTCAGAATGGCATGCTTCAGAACGGTGTGACTTCAGAATGGTGTGACTTCAGAATGGCGTGCAGAATGGCGTGACTTCAGAATGGTATGACTTCACAATGGCGTGACTTCAGAATGGTGTACGTCAGAATGGCGTGACTTCAGAATGGCGTGACTTCAGAATGGCGTGCTTCAGAATGGTGTGCAGAATGGTGTCACTTCAGAATGGTGTGACTTCAGAAAGGCGTGCAGAATGGTGTGATTTCAGAATGGTGTGACTTCAGAACGGCGTGACTTCAGAATGGTGTGCAGAATCGTGTGACTTCAGAATGGCTTGAGTTCAGAACGGCGTGACTTCAGAATGGCGTGCAGAATGGTGTGACTTCAGAATGGCATGACTTAAGAATGGTGTGACTTCAGAATGGCGTGCCTTCAGAATGGCGTGACTTCAGAATGGCGTGCAGAATGGTGTGAATTCAGAATGGCGTGACTTCAGAATGCCATGCAGACTGGAGTGACTTCAGAATGGCGTGCAGATTGGCGTGACTTCAGAATGGCGTGCTTCAGAATGGCGTGCTTCAGAATTCTGTGACTTCAGAATGGCGTGCTTCAGAATGGCGTGCAGAAAGGTGTGACTTCAGAATTGTGTGACTTCAGGAATGGCGTGCTTCAGAATGGCGTGACTTCAGAATGGCAAGACTTCAGAATGGCGTGCAGATTGGAGTGACTTCAGAATGGCGTGCAAATTGACGTGATTTCAGATGGTCGTGACTTCAGAATGGCGTGACTTCAGAATGCCGTGCAGATTGGCGTGTCTTCAGAATGCCGTGCAGATTGGCGTGATTTCAGAATGGTGTGACTTCAGAATGGTGTTACTTCAGAATGGCGTGCTTCAGTATGGTGTTACTTCCGAATGGCGTGCTTCAGTATGGTGTGACTTCAGAATGGCTTGCAGAATGGTGTGACTTAGGAATTCTGTGACTTCAGGAATAGCGTGATTCAGAATGGCGTGACGTCAGAATGGCGTGATTTCAGAATGGCGTGCAGAATGGTGTGACTTCAGAATGGCGTGAATTCAGAACGACGTGCAGAATGGTGTGACTTCAGAACGACGTGCAGAATGGTGTGACTTCAGAATGTTGTGACTTCAGAATGGTGTGCAGAATGGTGTCACTTCAGAATGGTGTGACTTCAGAAAGGCGTGCAGAATGGTGTGATTTCAGAATGGTGTGACTTCAGAACGGCGTGACTTCAGAATGGTGTGCAGAATCGTGTGACTTCAGAATGGCTTGACTTCAGAACGGCGTGACTTCAGAATGGCGTGCAGAATGGTGTGACTTCAGAATGGCATGACTTAAGAATGGTGTGACTTCAGAATGGCGTGCCTTCAGAATGGCGTGACTTCAGAATGGCGTGCAGAATGGTGTGAATTCAGAATGGCGTGACTTCAGAATGCCATGCAGATTGGAGTGACTTCAGAATGGCGTGCAGATTGGCGTGACTTCAGAATGGCGTGCTTCAGTATGGTGTGACTTCAGAACGGCGTGCAGAATGGTGTGACTTCAGAATTGTGTGACTTCAGGAATGGCGTGCTTCAGAATGGAGTGACTTCAGAATGGCAAGACTTTAGAATGGCGTGCAGATTGGAGTGACTTCAGAATGGCGTGCAAATTGACGTGATTTCAGAAGGTCGTGACTTCAGAATGGCTTGACTTCAGAATGCCGTGCAGATTGGCGTGTCTTCAGAATGCCGTGCAGATTGGCGTGACTTCAGAATGGTGTGACTTCAGAATGGTGTTACTTCAGAATGGCGTGCTTCAGTATGGTTGGACTTCAGAATGGCGTGCAGAATGGTTTGACTTCAGAATTGTGTGACTTCAGGAATGGCGTTCTTCAGTATGGCGTGACTTCAGAATAGCGTGATTTCAGAATGGCGTGCAGAATGGTGTGACTTCAGAATGGCGTGAATTCAGAACGACGTGCAGAATGGTGTGACTTCAGAACGACGTGCAGAATGGTGTGACTTCAGAATGGCGTGACTTCAGAATGGCGTGCAGAATGGTGTGACTTCAGAATGACATGCAGAATGGTGTGACTTCAGAATGGTGTGACTTCAGAACGACGTGCAGAATGGTGTGACTTCAGAATGGCCTGACTTCAGAATGGCGTGCAGAACGGTGTGACTTCAGGAATGGCGTGCTTCAGAATGGCGTGCTTCAGAATGGCGTGCAGAATGGTGTGACTTCAGAATGGTGTGCTTCAGAATGGCGTGCAGAATGGTGTGACTTCAGAATGGCGTGACTTCAGGAATGGCGTGCTTCAGAATGGCATGACTTCAGAATGGCGTGCTTCAGAATGGTGTGACTTCAGAATGGCGTGCAGAATGGTGTGACTTCAGAATGGTGTGACTTCAGAATGGCATGACTTCAAAATAGTGTGACTTCAGAATGGTGTGACTTCAGAATGGCGTGCACAATGGTGTGACTTCAGAATGGTGTGACTTCAGAATGGTGTGCAGAATGGTGTGATTTCAGAATGGCGTGCAGAATGGTGTGACTTCAGAATGGTGTGACTTCAGAATGGCGTGCAGATTGGAGTGACTTCAGAATGGCGTGCAAATTGGCGTGACCTCAGAATGTCGTGACTTCAGAAGGCGTGCAGATTGGCGTGACTTCAGAATGGCGTGACTTCAGAATGGCATGCAGATTGGCGTGACTTCAGTATGGTGTGACTTCAGAATGGCGTGCAGAATGGTGTGACTTCAGAATTGTGTGACTTCAGGAATGGCGTGTTTCAGAATGGCGTGACTTCAGAATGGCGTGATTTCAGACTGGTGTGCAGAATGGTGTGACTTCAGAATGTTGTGACTTCAGAATGGCGTGACTTCAGAATGGCGTGCAGAATGGTGTGACTTCAGAACGACGTGCAGAATGGTGTGACTTCAGAATGGTGTGACTTCAGAATGGTGTGACTTCAGAACGACGTGCAGAATGGTGTGACTTCAGAATGGTGTGACTTCCGATTTGTGTGACTTCAGAATGTTGTGATTCAGAATGGCATGCAGAACGGCGTGACTTCAGAATGGCGTGCAGATTGGCGTGACTTCAGAATGGCGTGCAGAATGGTGTGACTTCAGAATGGAGTGAATTCAGAACGACGTGCAGAATGGTGTGACTTCAGAACGACGTGCAGAATGGTGTGACTTCAGAATGGTGTGACTTCAGAATGGCGTGCAGAATGGTGTGACTTCAGAATGGTGTGACTTCAGAAAGGCGTGCAGAATGGTGTGATTTCAGAATGGTGTGACTTCAGAACGGCATGACTTCAGAATGGTGTGCAGAATGGTGTGACTTCAGAATGGCTTGACTTCAGAACGGCGTGACTTCAGAATGGCGTGCAGAATGGTGTGACTTCAGAATGGCGTGACTTCAGAATGGTGTGACTTCAGAATGGCGTGCCTTCAGAATGGCGTGCTTCAGTATGGTAGGACTCCAGAATGGCGTGCAGAATGGTTTGCCTTCAGAATTGTGTGACTTCAGGAATGGCGTGCTTCAGAATGGCGTGACTTCAGAATGGCGTGATTTCAGAATGGCGTGCAGAATGGTGTGACTTCAGAATGGAGTGAATTCAGAACGACGTGCAGAATGGTGTGACTTCAGAACGACGTGCAGAATGGTGTGACTTAAGAATGGTGTGACTTCAGAATGGCGTGCAGAATGGTGTGACTTCAGAATGGTGTGACTTCAGAAAGGCGTGCAGAATGGTGTCATTTCAGAATGGTGTGACTTCAGAACGACATGCAGAATGGTGTGACTTCAGAATGGTGTGATTTCAGAACGACGTGCAGAATGGTATGACTTCAGAATGGCATGCAGAATGGTGTGTCTTCAGAATGGTATGACTTCAGAATGGAATGCTTCAGAATGGCGTGCTTCAGAATGGCGTGCTTCAGAACGGTATGACTTCAGAATGGTGTGACTTCCGAATGGCGTGCTTCAGAATGGCGTGCTTCAGAATTCTGTGACTTCAGAATGGCGTGCTTCAGAATGGCGTGCAGAAAGGTGTGACTTCAGAATTGTGTGACTTCAGGAATGGCGTGCTTCAGAATGGCGTGACTTCAGAATGGCAAGACTTCAGAATGGCGTGCAGATTGGAGTGACTTCAGAATGGCGTGCAAATTGACGTGATTTCAGATGGTCGTGACTTCAGAATGGCGTGACTTCAGAATGCCGTGCAGATTGGCGTGTCTTCAGAATGCCGTGCAGATTGGCGTGATTTCAGAATGGTGTGACTTCAGAATGGTGTTACTTCAGAATGGCGTGCTTCAGTATGGTGTTACTTCCGAATGGCGTGCTTCAGTATGGTGTGACTTCAGAATGGCTTGCAGAATGGTGTGACTTAGGAATTCTGTGACTTCAGGAATAGCGTGATTCAGAATGGCGTGACGTCAGAATGGCGTGATTTCAGAATGGCGTGCAGAATGGTGTGACTTCAGAATGGCGTGAATTCAGAACGACGTGCAGAATGGTGTGACTTCAGAACGACGTGCAGAATGGTGTGACTTCAGAATGTTGTGACTTCAGAATGGTGTGCAGAATGGTGTCACTTCAGAATGGTGTGACTTCAGAAAGGCGTGCAGAATGGTGTGATTTCAGAATGGTGTGACTTCAGAACGGCGTGACTTCAGAATGGTGTGCAGAATCGTGTGACTTCAGAATGGCTTGACTTCAGAACGGCGTGACTTCAGAATGGCGTGCAGAATGGTGTGACTTCAGAATGGCATGACTTAAGAATGGTGTGACTTCAGAATGGCGTGCCTTCAGAATGGCGTGACTTCAGAATGGCGTGCAGAATGGTGTGAATTCAGAATGGCGTGACTTCAGAATGCCATGCAGATTGGAGTGACTTCAGAATGGCGTGCAGATTGGCGTGACTTCAGAATGGCGTGCTTCAGTATGGTGTGACTTCAGAACGGCGTGCAGAATGGTGTGACTTCAGAATTGTGTGACTTCAGGAATGGCGTGCTTCAGAATGGAGTGACTTCAGAATGGCAAGACTTCAGAATGGCGTGCAGATTGGAGTGACTTCAGAATGGCGTGCAAATTGACGTGATTTCAGAAGGTCGTGACTTCAGAATGGCTTGACTTCAGAATGCCGTGCAGATTGGCGTGTCTTCAGAATGCCGTGCAGATTGGCGTGACTTCAGAATGGTGTGACTTCAGAATGGTGTTACTTCAGAATGGCGTGCTTCAGTATGGTTGGACTTCAGAATGGCGTGCAGAATGGTTTGACTTCAGAATTGTGTGACTTCAGGAATGGCGTTCTTCAGTATGGCGTGACTTCAGAATAGCGTGATTTCAGAATGGCGTGCAGAATGGTGTGACTTCAGAATGGCGTGAATTCAGAACGACGTGCAGAATGGTGTGACTTCAGAACGACGTGCAGAATGGTGTGACTTCAGAATGGCGTGACTTCAGAATGGCGTGCAGAATGGTGTGACTTCAGAACGACATGCAGAATGGTGTGACTTCAGAATGGTGTGACTTCAGAACGACGTGCAGAATGGTGTGACTTCAGAATGGCCTGACTTCAGAATGGCGTGCAGAACGGTGTGACTTCAGGAATGGCGTGCTTCAGAATGGCGTGCTTCAGAATGGCGTGCAGAATGGTGTGACTTCAGAATGGTGTGCTTCAGAATGGCGTGCAGAATGGTGTGACTTCAGAATGGCGTGACTTCAGGAATGGCGTGCTTCAGAATGGCATGACTTCAGAATGGCGTGCTTCAGAATGGTGTGACTTCAGAATGGCGTGCAGAATGGTGTGACTTCAGAATGGTGTGACTTCAGAATGGCGTGACTTCAAAATAGTGTGACTTCAGAATGGTGTGACTTCAGAATGGCGTGCACAATGGTGTGACTTCAGAATGGTGTGACTTCAGAATGGTGTGCAGAATGGTGTGATTTCAGAATGGCGTGCAGAATGGTGTGACTTCAGAATGGTGTGACTTCAGAATGGCGTGCAGAATGGTGTGAATTCAGAATGGTGTGACTTCAGAACGACGTGCAGAATGGTGTGACTTCAGAATGGCGTGACTTCAGAATGGCGTGCAGAATGGTGTGACTTCAGAACGACATGCAGAATGGTGTGACTTCAGAATGGTGTGACTTCAGAACGACATGCAGAATGATGTGACTTCAGAATGGTGTGACTTCAGAATTGCGTGCAGAATGGTGTGACTTCAGAATGGTGTGACTTCATAATGGTGTGACTTCAGAACGACGTGCAGAATGGTATGACTTCAGAATGGCGTGCAGAATGGTGTGAATTCAGAATGGTCTGACTTCAGAACGACGTGACTTCAGAATGGCGTGACTTCAGAATGGCGTGCAGAATGGTGTGACTTCAGAACGACGTGCAGAATGGTGTGACTTCAGAATGGTGTGACTTCAGAATGGTGTGACTTCAGAACGACGTGCAGAATGGTGTGACTTCAGAATGGTGTGACTTCCGATTTGTGTGACTTCAGAATGTTGTGATTCAGAATGGCATGCAGAACGGCGTGACTTCAGAATGGCGTGCAGATTGGCGTGACTTCAGAATGGCGTGCAGAATGGTGTGACTTCAGAATGGAGTGAATTCAGAACGACGTGCAGAATGGTGTGACTTCAGAACGACGTGCAGAATGGTGTGACTTCAGAATGGTGTGACTTCAGAATGGCGTGCAGAATGGTGTGACTTCAGAATGGTGTGACTTCAGAAAGGCGTGCAGAATGGTGTGATTTCAGAATGGTGTGACTTCAGAACGGCATGACTTCAGAATGGTGTGCAGAATGGTGTGACTTCAGAATGGCTTGACTTCAGAACGGCGTGACTTCAGAATGGCGTGCAGAATGGTGTGACTTCAGAATGGCGTGACTTCAGAATGGTGTGACTTCAGAATGGCGTGCCTTCAGAATGGCGTGCTTCAGTATGGTAGGACTCCAGAATGGCGTGCAGAATGGTTTGCCTTCAGAATTGTGTGACTTCAGGAATGGCGTGCTTCAGAATGGCGTGACTTCAGAATGGCGTGATTTCAGAATGGCGTGCAGAATGGTGTGACTTCAGAATGGAGTGAATTCAGAACGACGTGCAGAATGGTGTGACTTCAGAACGACGTGCAGAATGGTGTGACTTAAGAATGGTGTGACTTCAGAATGGCGTGCAGAATGGTGTGACTTCAGAATGGTGTGACTTCAGAAAGGCGTGCAGAATGGTGTCATTTCAGAATGGTGTGACTTCAGAACGACATGCAGAATGGTGTGACTTCAGAATGGTGTGATTTCAGAACGACGTGCAGAATGGTATGACTTCAGAATGGCATGCAGAATGGTGTGTCTTCAGAATGGTATGACTTCAGAATGGAATGCTTCAGAATGGCGTGCTTCAGAATGGCGTGCTTCAGAACGGTATGACTTCAGAATGGTGTGACTTCCGAATGGCGTGCTTCAGAATGGCGTGCTTCAGAATTCTGTGACTTCAGAATGGCGTGCTTCAGAATGGCGTGCAGAAAGGTGTGACTTCAGAATGGCGTGCTTCAGAATGGTGTGACTTCAGAACGACGTGCAGAATGGTGTGACTTAAGAATGGTGTGACTTCAGAATGCCGTGCAGAATGGTGTGACTTCAGAATGGTGTGACTTCAGAAAGGCGTGCAGAATGGTGTGATTTCAGAATGGTGTGACTTCAGAACGACGTGCAGAATGGTGTGACTTCAGAATGGCGTGACTTCAGAATGGTGTGCAGAATGGTGTGACTTCAGAACGACATGCAGAATGGTGTGACTTCAGAATGGTGTGACTTCAGAACGACGTTCAGAATGGTGTGACTTCAGAATGGTGTGACTTCTGAATGGCGTGCAGAATGGTGTGACTTCAGAATGGTGTGACTTCAGAATGGCGTGATTTCAGAACGACGTGCAGAATGGTATGACTTCAGAATGGCATGCAGAATGGTGTGTCTTCAGAATGGTATGACTTCAGAATGGAATGCTTCAGAATGGCGTGCTTCAGAATGGCGTGCTTCAGAACGGTATGACTTCAGAATGGTGTGACTTCCGAATGGCGGGCTTCAGAATGGCGTGCTTCAGAATTCTGTGACTTCAGAATGGCGTGCTTCAGAATGGCGTGCAGAAAGGTGTGACTTCAGAATGGCGTGCTTCAGAATGGTGTGACTTCAGAACGGCGTGACATAAGAATGGCGTGCTTCAGAATGGCGTGCTTCATAATGGTCTGACTTCAGAATGGCGTGCTTCAGAATGGCATGCTTCAGAACGGTGTGACTTCAGAATGGTGTGACTTCAGAATGGCGTGCAGAATGGCGTGACTTCAGAATGGTATGACTTCACAATGGCGTGACTTCAGAATGGTGTACGTCAGAATGGCGTGACTTCAGAATGGCGTGACTTCAGAATGGCGTGCTTCAGAATGGCGTGCAGAATGGTGTGACGTCTGAATGGCGTGACTTCAGAATGACGTGCAGAATGGTGTGACTTCAGATGGGCGTGACTTCAGAATGGCATGCTTCAGAATGGCGTGCACAACGGTGAGACTTCAGAATGGCGTGACTTCAGAACAACGTGCTTCAGAATGGCATGCTTCAGAATGGCTTGCAGAATCGTGTGACTTCAGAACGGCGTGCAGAATGGTGTGACTTCAGAATGGCCTGACTTCAGAATGGCGTGCAGAACGGTGTGACTTCAGGAATGGCGTGCTTCAGAATGGTGTGCTTCAGAAAGGCATGCAGAATGGTGTGACTTCAGAATGGTGTGCTTCAGAGTGGCGTGCAGAATGGTGTGACGTCAGAATGGCGTGACTTCAGGAATGGCGTGCTTCAGAATGGCATGACTTCAGAATGACGTGCTTCAGAATGGTGTGACTTCAGAATGGCATGCAGAATGGTGTGACTTCAGAATGGTGTGATTTCAGAATGGCGTGACTTCAGAATAGTGTGACTTCAGAATGGTGTGACTTCAGAATGGCGTGCAGAATGGTGTGACTTCAGAATGGTGTGACTTCAGAATGGTGTGCAGAATGGTGTGATTTCAGAATGGCGTGCAGAATGGTGTGACTTCAGAATGGTGTGACTTCAGAATGGCGTGCAGAATGGTGTGACTTCAGAATGGTGTGACTTCAGAACGACGTGCAGAATGGTCTGACTTCAGAATGGCGTGACTTCAGAATGGCGTGCAGAATGGTGTGACTTCAGAGCGACATGCAGAATGGTGTGACTTCAGAATGGTGTGACTTCAGAACGACATGCAGAATGATGTGACTTCAGAATGGTGTGACTTCAGAATTGCGTGCAGAATGGTGTGACTTCAGAATGGTGTGACTGCATAATGGTGTGACTTCAGAACGACTTGCTGAATGGTATGACTTCAGAATGGCGTGCAGAATGGTGTGAATTCAGAATGGTATGACTTCAGAACGACGTGACTTCAGAATGGCGTGCAGAATGGTGTGACTTCAGAATGGTGTGACTTCAGAATGTTATGCTTCAGAATGGCCTGCAGAATGGTGTGACTTCAGAATGGCGTGACTTCAGAATGACGTGCAGAATGGTATGACTTCAGAATGGCATGCAGAATGGCGTGCTTCAGAATGGCGTGCTTCAGAACGGTATGACTTCAGAATGGTGTGACTTCCGAATGGCGTGCTTCAGAATGGCGTGCTTCAGAATGGTGTGACTTCAGAATGGCGTGCTTCAGAATGGCGTGCAGAAAGGTGTGACTTCAGAATGGCGTGCTTCAGAATGGTGTGACTTCAGAACGGCGTGACATCAGAATGGCGTGCTTCAGAATGGCGTGCTTCATAATGGTCTGACTTCAGAATGGTGTGACTTCAGAATGATGTGCTTTAGAATTGCATGCTTCAGAATGGCGTGGTTCAGAATGGCATGCTTCAGAACGGTGTGACTTCAGAATGGTGTGACTTCAGAATGGCGTGCAGAATGGCGTGACTTCAGAATGGTATGACTTCACAATGGCGTGACTTCAGAATGGTGTACGTCAGAATGGCGTGACTTCAGAATGGCGTGACTTCAGAATGGCGTGCTTCAGAATGGCGTGCAGAATGGTGTGACGTCTGAATGGCGTGACTTCAGAATGACGTGCAGAATGGTGTGACTTCAGATTGGCGTGACTTCAGAATGGCATGCTTCAGAATGGCGTGCACAACGGTGAGACTTCAGAATGGCGTGACTTCAGAACAACGTGCTTCAGAATGGCATGCTTCAGAATGGCTTGCAGAATGGCGTGACTTCAGAACGGCGTGCAGAATGGTGTGACTTCAGAATGGCCTGACTTCAGAATGGCGTGCAGGACGGTGTGACTTCAGGAATGGCGTGCTTCAGAATGGTGTGCTTCAGAATGGCGTGCAGAATGGTGTGACTTCAGAATGGTGTGCTTCAGAATGGCGTGCAGAATGGTGTGACGTCAGAATGGCGTGACTTCAGGAATGGCGTGCTTCAGAATGGCATGACTTCAGAATGGCGTGCTTCAGAATGGTGTGACTTCAGAATGGCGTGCAGAATGGTGTGACTTCAGAATGGTGTGATTTCAGAATGGCGTGACTTCAGAATAGTGTGACTTCAGAATGGTGTGACTTCAGAATGGCGTGCAGAATGGTGTGACTTCAGAATGGTGTGACTTCAGAATGGCGTGCAGAATGGTGTGACTTCAGAATGGTGTGACTTCAGAACGACGTGCAGAATGGTCTGACTTCAGAATGGCGTGACTTCAGAATGGCGTGCAGAATGGTGTGACTTCAGAACGACATGCAGAATGGTGTGACTTCAGAATGGTGTGACTTCAGAACGACATGCAAAATGATGTGACTTCAGAATGGTGTGACTTCAGAATTGCGTGCAGAATGGTGTGACTTCAGAATGGTGTGACTTCATAATGGTGTGATTTCAGAACGACGTGCAGAATGGTATGACTTCAGAATGGCGCGCAGAATGGTGTGAATTCAGAATGGCGTGACTTCAGAATGGCGTGCTTCAGAATGGCATGCTCAACAGTGTGACTTCAGAATGGCGTGACTTCAGAACAATGTGCTTCAGGATGGCATGCTTCAGAATGGCTTGCAGAATGGCGAGACTTCAGAATGGCGTACAGTATTGTGTGACTTCAAAATGGCGTGCTTCAGAATGGCCTGATTCAGAATGGCATGCTTCAGAATGGAGTGCAGAACGGTGTGACTTCAGGAATGGCGTGCTTCAGAATGGTGTGCTTCAGAAAGGCATGCAGAATGGTGTGACTTCAGAATGGTGTGCTTCAGAGTGGCGTGCAGAATGGTGTGACGTCAGAATGGCGTGACTTCAGGAATGGCGTGCTTCAGAATGGCATGACTTCAGAATGGCGTGCTTCAGAATGGTGTGACTTCAGAATGGCATGCAGAATGGTGTGACTTCAGAATGGTGTGATTTCAGAATGGCGTGACTTCAGAATAGTGTGACTTCAGAATGGTGTGACTTCAGAATGGCGTGCAGAATGGTGTGACTTCAGAATGGTGTGACTTCAGAATGGTGTGCAGAATGGTGTGATTTCAGAATGGCGTGCAGAATGGTGTGACTTCAGAATGGTGTGACTTCAGAATGGCGTGCAGAATGGTGTGACTTCAGAATGGTGTGACTTCAGAACGACGTGCAGAATGGTCTGACTTCAGAATGGCGTGACTTCAGAATGGCGTGCAGAATGGTGTGACTTCAGAGCGACATGCAGAATGGTGTGACTTCAGAATGGTGTGACTTCAGAACGACATGCAGAATGATGTGACTTCAGAATGGTGTGACTTCAGAATTGCGTGCAGAATGGTGTGACTTCAGAATGGTGTGACTGCATAATGGTGTGACTTCAGAACGACTTGCTGAATGGTATGACTTCAGAATGGCGTGCAGAATGGTGTGAATTCAGAATGGTATGACTTCAGAACGACGTGACTTCAGAATGGCGTGCAGAATGGTGTGACTTCAGAATGGTGTGACTTCAGAATGTTATGCTTCAGAATGGCCTGCAGAATGGTGTGACTTCAGAATGGCGTGACTTCAGAATGACGTGCAGAATGGTATGACTTCAGAATGGCATGCAGAATGGCGTGCTTCAGAATGGCGTGCTTCAGAACGGTATGACTTCAGAATGGTGTGACTTCCGAATGGCGTGCTTCAGAATGGCGTGCTTCAGAATGGTGTGACTTCAGAATGGCGTGCTTCAGAATGGCGTGCAGAAAGGTGTGACTTCAGAATGGCGTGCTTCAGAATGGTGTGACTTCAGAACGGCGTGACATCAGAATGGCGTGCTTCAGAATGGCGTGCTTCATAATGGTCTGACTTCAGAATGGTGTGACTTCAGAATGATGTGCTTTAGAATTGCATGCTTCAGAATGGCGTGGTTCAGAATGGCATGCTTCAGAACGGTGTGACTTCAGAATGGTGTGACTTCAGAATGGCGTGCAGAATGGCGTGACTTCAGAATGGTATGACTTCACAATGGCGTGACTTCAGAATGGTGTACGTCAGAATGGCGTGACTTCAGAATGGCGTGACTTCAGAATGGCGTGCTTCAGAATGGCGTGCAGAATGGTGTGACGTCTGAATGGCGTGACTTCAGAATGACGTGCAGAATGGTGTGACTTCAGATTGGCGTGACTTCAGAATGGCATGCTTCAGAATGGCGTGCACAACGGTGAGACTTCAGAATGGCGTGACTTCAGAACAACGTGCTTCAGAATGGCATGCTTCAGAATGGCTTGCAGAATGGCGTGACTTCAGAACGGCGTGCAGAATGGTGTGACTTCAGAATGGCCTGACTTCAGAATGGCGTGCAGGACGGTGTGACTTCAGGAATGGCGTGCTTCAGAATGGTGTGCTTCAGAATGGCGTGCAGAATGGTGTGACTTCAGAATGGTGTGCTTCAGAATGGCGTGCAGAATGGTGTGACGTCAGAATGGCGTGACTTCAGGAATGGCGTGCTTCAGAATGGCATGACTTCAGAATGGCGTGCTTCAGAATGGTGTGACTTCAGAATGGCGTGCAGAATGGTGTGACTTCAGAATGGTGTGATTTCAGAATGGCGTGACTTCAGAATAGTGTGACTTCAGAATGGTGTGACTTCAGAATGGCGTGCAGAATGGTGTGACTTCAGAATGGTGTGACTTCAGAATGGCGTGCAGAATGGTGTGACTTCAGAATGGTGTGACTTCAGAACGACGTGCAGAATGGTCTGACTTCAGAATGGCGTGACTTCAGAATGGCGTGCAGAATGGTGTGACTTCAGAACGACATGCAGAATGGTGTGACTTCAGAATGGTGTGACTTCAGAACGACATGCAAAATGATGTGACTTCAGAATGGTGTGACTTCAGAATTGCGTGCAGAATGGTGTGACTTCAGAATGGTGTGACTTCATAATGGTGTGATTTCAGAACGACGTGCAGAATGGTATGACTTCAGAATGGCGCGCAGAATGGTGTGAATTCAGAATGGCGTGACTTCAGAATGGCGTGCTTCAGAATGGCGTGCTCAACAGTGTGACTTCAGAATGGCGTGACTTCAGAACAATGTGCTTCAGGATGGCATGCTTCAGAATGGCTTGCAGAATGGCGTGACTTCAGAATGGCGTACAGTATTGTGTGACTTCAAAATGGCGTGCTTCAGAATGGCCTGATTCAGAATGGCATGCTTCAGAATGGAGTGCAGAATGGTGTGACTTCAGAATGGTGTGACTTCAGGAATGGCGTGCTTCAGAATTGTGTGACTTCAGAATGGTGTGACATCAGAATGGCGTGCAGAATGGTGTGACTTCAGAATGGTGTGACTTCAGAATGGCGTGCAGAATGGTGTGACTTCAGAATGGTGTGACTTCAGAACGACGTGCAGAATGGTGTGACTTCAGAATGGCGTGACATCAGAATGGCGTGCAGAATGGTGTGACTTCAGAATGGTGTGACTTCAGAACGGTGTGACTTCAGAATGGCGTGCAGAATGGTGTGACTTCAGAATGGCGTGACTTCAGAATGGCGTGCAGATTGGTGTGACTTCAGAATGGCTTGACTTCAAAACGGCGTGACTTCAGAATGGCCTGCAGAATGGTGTGACTTCAGAATGGTGTGACTTCAGAATGGCGTGCAGTATGGTGAGACTTCAAAATGGCATGCATCAGAATGGCGTGATTCAGAATGGCATGCGTCAGAAAGGCGTGCAGAATGGTGTGACTACAGAATGGTGTGACTTCAGGAATGGCGTGACTTCAGAATGGCGTGCAGAATGGTGTGACTTCAGAATGGCGTGCAGAATGGTGTGACTTCAGAATGGTGTGACTTCAGAATGGCATGACTTCAGAATGGCATGCAGACCGGCGTGACTTCAGAATGGCATGCAGATTGGCGTGACTTCAGAATGGCGTGCAGATTGGCGTGACTTCAGAATGGCATGACTTCAGAATGATGTGCAGATTGGAGTGACTTCAGAATGGCGTGCAAATTGGCGTGACTTCAGAATGTCGGGACTTCAGAAGGCGTGCAGATTGGCGTGACTTCAGAATGGAGTGACTTCAGAATGCCGTGCAGATTGACGTGACTTCAGAATGGCGTGCAGATTGGCGTGACTTCAGAATGGTGTGACTTCAGTATGGTGTGACTTCAGAATGGCGTGCAGAATGGTGTGACTTCAGAATTGTGTGACTTCAGGAATGGCGTCCTTCAGAATGGCGTGACTTCAGAATGGCGTGATTTCAGAATGGCGTGCAGAATGGTGTGAAATCAGAATGGTGTGACTTCAGAATGGTGTGACTTCAGGAATGGCGTGACTTCAGAATGGCGTGACTTCAGAATGGCGTGCAGAATGGTGTGACTTCAGAACGACATGCAGAATGGTGTGACTTCAGAATGGTGTGACTTCAGAATGGTGTGACTTCAAAACGACATGCAGAATGGTGTGACTTCAGAATGGTGTGACTTCAGATTCGTGTGACTTCAGAATGGTGTGACTTCAGAATGTCATGCAGAACGGTGTGACTTCAGAATGGCGTGCAGATTGGCGTGACTTCAGAATGATGTGCAGATTGGCGTGACTTCAGAATGGCATGACTTCAGAATGGCGTGCAGATTGGATTGACTTAAGAATGGCGTGCAAATTGGCGTGATCTCAGAAGGTCGTGACATCAGAATGGTGTGACTTCAGAATGCCGTGCAGATTGGCGTGACTTCAGAATGGTGTGACTTCAGAATGGCGTGCTGATTGGCGTGACTTCAGAATGGTGTGACTTCAGAATGGTGTTACATCAGAATGGCGCGCTTCAGTATGGTGTGGCTACAGAATGGCGTGCAGAATGGTGTGACTTCAGAATTGTGTGACTTCAGGAATGGCGTGCTTCAGAATGGCGTGACTTCAGAATGGCGTGATTTCAGAATGGCGTGCAGAATGGTGTGACTTCAGAACGACATGCAGAATGGTGTGACTTCAGAACGACGTGCAGAATGGTGTGACTTCAGAATGGTGTGACGTCAGAATGGCGTGCAGAATGGTGTGCTTTCAGAATGGTGTGACTTCAGAACGACGTGCAGAATGGTGTGACTTCAGAATGGGGTGACTTCAGAATGGTGTGACTTCAGAATGGCGTGCAGAATGGTGTGACTTCAGAACGACATGCAGAATGGTGTGACTTCAGAATGGTGTGACTTCAGAACGACGTTCAGAATGGTGTGACTTCAGAATGGTGTGCAGAATGGTGTGACTTCAGAATGGTGTGACTTCAGAATTTTGTGACTTCAGGAATGGCGTGCTTCAGAATGGCGTGACTTCAGAATGGCGTGATTTCAGAATGGCGTGCAGAATGGTGTGACTTCAGAATGGCGTGAATTCAGAACGACGTGCAGAATGGTGTGACTTCAGAACGACGTGCAGAATGGTGTGACTTCAGAATGTTGTGACTTCAGAATGGTGTGCAGAATGGTGTCACTTCAGAATGGTGTGACTTCAGAAAGGCGTGCAGAATGGTGTGATTTCATAATGGTGTGACTTCAGAACGGCGTGACTTCAGAATGGTGTGCAGAATCGTGTGACTTCAGAATGGCTTGACTTCAGAACGGCGTGACTTCAGAATGGTGTGCAGAATGGTGTGACTTCAGAATGGCATGACTTAAGAATGGTGTGACTTCAGAATGGCGTGCCTTCAGAATGGCGTGACTTCAGAATGGCGTGCAGAATGGTGTGACTTCAGAATGGCGTGACTTCAGAATGCCATGCAGATTGGAGTGACTTCAGAATGGCGTGCAGATTGGCGTGACTTCAGAATGGCGTGCTTCAGTATGGTGTGACTTCAGAATGGCGTGCAGAATGGTGTGACTTCAGAATTGTGTGACTTCAGGAATGGCGTGCTTCAGAATGGCGTGACTTCAGAATGGCAAGACTTAAGAATGGCGTGCAGATTGGAGTGACTTCAGAATGGCGTGCAAATTGACGTGATTTCAGATGGTCGTGACTTCAGAATGGCGTGACATCAGAATGCCGTGCAGATTGGCGTGTCTTCAGAATGCCGTGCAGATTGGCGTGATTTCAGAATGGTGTGACTTCAGAATGGTGTTACTTCAGAATGGCGTGCTTCAGAATGGCGTGCAGAATGGTGTGACGTCAGAATGGCGTGACTTCAGGAATGGCGTGCTTCAGAATGGCATGACTTCAGAATGGCGTGCTTCAGAATGGTGTGACTTCAGAATGGCGTGCAGAATGGTGTGACTTCAGAATGGTGTGATTTCAGAATGGCGTGACTTCAGAATAGTGTGACTTCAGAATGGTGTGACTTCAGAATGGCGTGCAGAATGGTGTGACTTCAGAATGGTGTGACTTCAGAATGGCGTGCAGAATGGTGTGACTTCAGAATGGTGTGACTTCAGAACGACGTGCAGAATGGTCTGACTTCAGAATGGCGTGACTTCAGAATGGCGTGCAGAATGGTGTGACTTCAGAACGACATGCAGAATGGTGTGACTTCAGAATGGTGTGACTTCAGAACGACATGCAAAATGATGTGACTTCAGAATGGTGTGACTTCAGAATTGCGTGCAGAATGGTGTGACTTCAGAATGGTGTGACTTCATAATGGTGTGATTTCAGAACGACGTGCAGAATGGTATGACTTCAGAATGGCGCGCAGAATGGTGTGAATTCAGAATGGCGTGACTTCAGAATGGCGTGCTTCAGAATGGCGTGCTCAACAGTGTGACTTCAGAATGGCGTGACTTCAGAACAATGTGCTTCAGGATGGCATGCTTCAGAATGGCTTGCAGAATGGCGTGACTTCAGAATGGCGTACAGTATTGTGTGACTTCAAAATGGCGTGCTTCAGAATGGCCTGATTCAGAATGGCATGCTTCAGAATGGAGTGCAGAATGGTGTGACTTCAGAATGGTGTGACTTCAGGAATGGCGTGCTTCAGAATTGTGTGACTTCAGAATGGTGTGACTTCAGAATGGCGTGCAGAATGGTGTGACTTCAGAATGGTGTGACTTCAGAATGGCGTGCAGAATGGTGTGACTTCAGAATGGTGTGACTTCAGAACGACGTGCAGAATGGTGTGACTTCAGAATGGCGTGACATCAGAATGGCGTGCAGAATGGTGTGACTTCAGAATGGTGTGACTTCAGAACGGTGTGACTTCAGAATGGCGTGCAGAATGGTGTGACTTCAGAATGGCGTGACTTCAGAATGGCGTGCAGATTGGTGTGACTTCAGAATGGCTTGACTTCAAAACGGCGTGACTTCAGAATGGCCTGCAGAATGGTGTGACTTCAGAATGGTGTGACTTCAGAATGGCGTGCAGTATGGTGAGACTTCAAAATGGCATGCTTCAGAATGGCGTGATTCAGAATGGCATGCGTCAGAAAGGCGTGCAGAATGGTGTGACTACAGAATGGTGTGACTTCAGGAATGGCGTGACTTCAGAATGGCGTGCAGAATGGTGTGACTTCAGAATGGCGTGCAGAATGGTGTGACTTCAGAATGGTGTGACTTCAGAATGGCATGACTTCAGAATGGCATGCAGACCGGCGTGACTTCAGAATGGCATGCAGATTGGCGTGACTTCAGAATGGCGTGCAGATTGGCGTGACTTCAGAATGGCATGACTTCAGAATGATGTGCAGATTGGAGTGACTTCAGAATGGCGTGCAAATTGGCGTGACTTCAGAATGTCGGGACTTCAGAAGGCGTGCAGATTGGCGTGACTTCAGAATGGAGTGACTTCAGAATGCCGTGCAGATTGACGTGACTTCAGAATGGCGTGCAGATTGGCGTGACTTCAGAATGGTGTGACTTCAGTATGGTGTGACTTCAGAATGGCGTGCAGAATGGTGTGACTTCAGAATTGTGTGACTTCAGGAATGGCGTCCTTCAGAATGGCGTGACTTCAGAATGGCGTGATTTCAGAATGGCGTGCAGAATGGTGTGAAATCAGAATGGTGTGACTTCAGAATGGTGTGACTTCAGGAATGGCGTGACTTCAGAATGGCGTGACTTCAGAATGGCGTGCAGAATGGTGTGACTTCAGAACGACATGCAGAATGGTGTGACTTCAGAATGGTGTGACTTCAGAATGGTGTGACTTCAAAACGACATGCAGAATGGTGTGACTTCAGAATGGTGTGACTTCAGATTCGTGTGACTTCAGAATGGTGTGACTTCAGAATGTCATGCAGAACGGTGTGACTTCAGAATGGCGTGCAGATTGGCGTGACTTCAGAATGATGTGCAGATTGGCGTGACTTCAGAATGGCATGACTTCAGAATGGCGTGCAGATTGGATTGACTTAAGAATGGCGTGCAAATTGGCGTGATCTCAGAAGGTCGTGACATCAGAATGGTGTGACTTCAGAATGCCGTGCAGATTGGCGTGACTTCAGAATGGTGTGACTTCAGAATGGCGTGCTGATTGGCGTGACTTCAGAATGGTGTGACTTCAGAATGGTGTTACATCAGAATGGCGCGCTTCAGTATGGTGTGGCTACAGAATGGCGTGCAGAATGGTGTGACTTCAGAATTGTGTGACTTCAGGAATGGCGTGCTTCAGAATGGCGTGACTTCAGAATGGCGTGATTTCAGAATGGCGTGCAG